>NW_026646228.1:0-300000 GCF_949987535.1 Balaenoptera acutorostrata | reverse complement strand
CTCCTTGGCCAACCAAGCAACCTGGAAAGGCAAATCATCGCTCCAAAGAAGTCTCCCTTCCCAGCGGGCAAAAGGGCCATGCGGAAAAAAGTGTCCAAAGCAGAAATGCAGGACCGGCCATGGAGAAATGGGAGCCTTGCTACGCTGATGGGTGGGATGTAAATTGACAACAGCCACTCTGGAGAACTGTACGGTGTGTTCTGAAACATCTAAAAAACACAGCTTGGAGAGCATAGGGCACTGCCACTCATGGGCGTATAAATTGGGAAAACTAAAAATCAGCAAGACACAGGCACCCCAAAGTTGAGGGCTGCTCTGTTGACAAGAACCCCCACTTCATTACACCTTAAATATCCTAGGAAAGAGAAAAATGGATAAAGAAGTTGTGGTCCTCATGTACAATGGAATATCACTCAGCCATGAAATCAACGTCATAAGGCTAGTAGCAGCACGATGAGTGGATTTAGGTACGACGATTCTAAGTGAAATAAGTCACACAGAAAAAGACACTTATCCTAAGATATCACTTCTAGAGGGAATGTAAAAACCGCTACTCTTGAACTGAATTGCAAAACAGAACAGAGTCACACGTTTAGGAAACACACTATAGCTGCTGAACGGGAAAGGTGAGTTGGGGTGATGCATAAAACAAGGGTTTCAAATTAGCTCAGATACCGTTCCATAAACCCAATATGTAATAGACAAGACCTATTCCTTTTTCAGTGAACTGGACTCAACACCCCCTATTCACCACACAAGAATATATCTGACTAGTAAGAATCTTCAAACCTATGTATTGATATCTCTCTGTAAGTGAGTCAAGGGGGTGTAAAGCGGCATAAACACAGCCGTGAAAAGCAGCTACACCCCATTATAAAAATAAATTACTTTTCAAAACCCGTGAAAGAAAGACAGTGAAAGAGAGAGAAATTCTTACAAAATTCGTTCAGGGGCTGTGATGCAACCTGGATTGACCATATCTAGACCCACAGCTGATTGAGACATAAGGGTGGACACTCTTGGGGCTGAGAGGTTCGGTGAGGTTGGGTGAGCCAGCACAGACACTTTCAAGTAATACTGCATGGTACCCATCCCATGGGTCCCAAATCTCCAGGTTCAAGGGCATCTTCCTACATCGAAAACAGGCATGAGAAACCCAGAAGATGGTACACCGTGTGATCTGGAAAGGTTTCTAAAACGCACCTCATTTCTCATCTCCTTTGCTCGGGTTCGCCCTTCCAGCCGATTTACTAGCCATCTCCCTCCTTGGAGAATCAGCACCTTTAACCTCCTGTTCCGTACAGGTTGCAATTTGTCCTGAGGATGAACGGGAAGAGGGGGAACCAATGAGAGACTAGCTCTAGGTGTTGGGACAGGCACAGGTCACTCTATTTTCCCATCAGGAAGAAAAATTAAGCACAAGCTCAACCTGCCCCCCAGAACCAGAAGAGGGCCTGAAGCAATCCTGCGCTTTTGCGGCCAGCTCCCAAAAAAGCGAGTTGAAAAATGGAGCTCAGGGGCCCTGCAATTCACAAACCTGCAGAGTTTTAAATGATACCTCTCGTCCACAAATATATTAAGGGAAGGCAACGAAGAGACTTTGAAAGCAAGGCAGAATTGCAGGAAACAGATTTCAGGAAGTAGATTCGAATCGTCTTGAAAGCACATGAAAAGCGGCAAAACGTGGACAATGATGCCCTTGGCCAAAAAGGGCGTATGCGTTTTTTCCTGAATATATTCAGGAAAAAACGCATGCGCCCTCCTTGGCCAACCAAGCAACCTGGAAAGGCAAATCATCGCTCCAAAGAAGTCTCCCTTCCCAGCGGGCAAAAGGGCCATGCGGAAAAAAGTGTCCAAAGCAGAAATGCAGGACCGGCCATGGAGAAATGGGAGCCTTGCTACGCTGATGGGTGGGATGTAAATTGCCAACAGCCACTCTGGAGAAGTGTACGGTGTGTTCTGAAACATCTAAAAAACACAGCTTGGAGAGCATAGGGCACTTCCACTCATGGGCGTATAAATTGGGAAAACTAAAAATCAGCAAGACACAGGCACCCCAAAGTTTAGGGCTGCTCTGTTGACAAGAACCCCCACTTCATTACACCTTAAATATCCTAGGAAAGAGAAAAATGGATAAAGAAGTTGTGGTCCTCATGTACAATGGAATATCACTCAGCCTTGAAATCAACGTCATAAGGCTGGTAGCAGCACGATGAGTGGATTTAGGTACGACGATTCTAAGTGAAATAAGTCACACAGAAAAAGACACTTATCCTAAGATATCACTTCTGGAGGGAATGTAAAAACCGCTACACTTGAACTGAATTGCAAAACAGAACAGAGTCACACGTTTAGGAAACACACTATGGCTGCTGAACGGGAAAGGTGAGGTGGGGTGATGCATAAAACAAGGGTTTCAAATTAGCTCCGATACCGTTCCATAAACCCAATATGTAAGAGACAAGACCTATTCCTTGCTCAGTGAACTGGACTCAACACCCCCTATTCACCGCACAAGAATATATCTGACTAGTAAGAATCTTCAAACCTATGTATTGATATCTCTCTGGAAGTGAGTCAAGGGGGTGTAAAGCGGCATAAACACAGCCGTGAAAAGCAGCTAAACCCCATTATAAAAATAAATTACTTTTCAAAACCCGTGAAACAAAGACAGTGAAAGAGAGAGAAATTCTTACAAAATTCGTTCAGGGGCTGTGATGCAACCTGGATTGACCATATCTAGACCCACAGCTGATTGAGACATAAGGGTGGGCACTCTTGGGGCTGAGAGGTTCGATGAGGTTGGGTGAGCCAGCACAGACACTTTCAAGTAATACTGCATGGTACCCATCCCATGGGTCCCAAATCTCCAGGTTCAAGGGCGTCTTCCTACAACGAAAACATGCATGGGAAACCCAGAAGATGGTACACCGTGTGATCGGGTAATGTTTCTAAAACGCACCTCATTTCTCATCTCCTTTGGTCGGGTTCGCCATTCCAGCCGATTTACTAGCCTTCTCCCTCCTTGGAGAATCAGCACGTTTAACCTCCTGTTCCGTACAGGTTGCAATTTGTCCTGAGGATGAACGGGAAGAGGGGGAACCAATGAGAGACTAGCTCTAGGTGTTGGGACAGGCACAGGTCACTCTATTTTCCCATCAGGAAGAAGAATTAAGCACAAGCTCAGCCTGCCCCCCAGAACCAGAAGAGGGCCTGAAGCAATCCTGCGCTTTTGCGGCCAGCTCCCAAAAAAGCGAGTTGAAAAATGGAGCTCAGGGGCCCTGCAATTCACAAACCTGCAGAGTTTTAAATGATACCTCTCGTCCACAAATATATTAAGGGAAGGCAACGAAGAGTCTTTGAAAGCAAGGCAGAATTGCAGGAAACAGATTTCAGGAGGTAGATTCGAATCGCCTTGAAAGCACATGAAAAGCGGCAAAACGTGGACAATGATGCCCTTGGCCAAAAAGGGCGTATGCGTTTTTTCCTGAATATATTCAGGAAAAAACGCATGCGCCCTTTTTGGCCAACCAAGCAACCTGGAAATGCAAATCATCGCTCCAAAGAAGTCTCGCATCCCAGCGGGCAAAAGGGCCATGCGGAAAAAAGTGTCCAAAGCAGAAATGCAGGACCGGCCATGGAGAAATGGGAGCCTTGCTACGCTGATGGGCGGGATGTAAATTGCCAACAGCCACTCTGGAGAAGTGTACGGTGTGTTCTGAAGCATCTAAAAAACACAGCTTGGAGAGCATAGGGCACTTCCACTCATGGGCGTATAAATTGGGAAAACTAAAAATCAGCAAGACACAGGCACCCCAAAGTTTAGGGCTGCTCTGTTGACAAGAACCCCCACTTCATTACACCTTAAATATCCTAGGAAAGAGAAAAATGGATAAAGAAGTTGGGGTCCTCATGTACAATGGAATATCACTCAGCCATGAAATCAACGTCATAAGGCTAGTAGCAGCACGATGAGTGGATTTAGGTACGACGATTCTAAGTGAAATAAGTCACACAGAAAAAGACACTTATCCTAAGATATCACTTCTAGAGGGAATGTAAAAACCGCTACACTTGAACTGAATTGCAAAACAGAACAGAGTCACACGTTTAGGAAACACACTATGGCTGCTGAACGGGAAAGGTGAGGTGGGGTGATGCATAAAACAAGGGTTTCAAATTAGCTCAGATACCGTTCCATAAACCCAATATGTAAGAGACAAGACCTATTCCTTGCTCAGTGAACTGGACTCAACACCCCCTATTCACCACACAAGAATATATCTGACTAGTAAGAATCTTCAAACCTATGTATTGATATCTCTCTGTAAGTGAGTCAAGGGTGCGTAAAGCGGCATAAACACAGCCGTGAAAAGCAGCTAAACCCCATTATAAAAATAAATTACTTTTCAAAACCCGTGAAACAAAGACAGTGAAAGAGAGAGAAATTCTTACAAAATTCGTTCAGGGGCTGTGATGCAAACTGGATTGACCATATCTAGAACCACAGCTGATTGAGACATAAGGGTGGACACTCTCGGGGCTGAGAGGTTCGGTGAGGTTGGGTGAGCCAACGCAGACCCTTTCACGTAATACTGCATGGTACCCATCCCATGGGTCCCAAATCTCCAGGTTCAAGGGCATCTTCCTACATCGAAAACAGGCATGAGAATCCCAGAAGATGGTACACCGTGTGATCGGGAACGGTTTCTAAAACGCACCTCATTTCTCATCTCCTTTGCTCGGGTTCGCCATTCCAGCCGATTTACTAGCCATCTCCCTCCTTGGAGAATCAGCACCTTTAACCTCCTGTTCCGTACAGGTTGCAATTTGTCCTGAGGATGAACGGGAAGAGGGGGAACCAATGAGAGACTAGCTCTAGGTGTTGGGACAGGCACAGGTCACTCTATTTTCCCATCAGGAAGAAGAATTAAGCACAAGCTCAGCCTGCCCCTCAGAACCAGAAGAGGGCCTGAAGCAATCCTGCGCTTTTGCGGCCAGCTCCCAAAAAAGCGAGTTGAAAAATGGAGCTCAGGGGCTCTGCAATTCACAAACCTGCAGAGTTTTAAATGATACCTCTCGTCCGCAAATATATTAAGGGAAGGAAACGAAGAGGCTTTGAAAGCAAGGCAGAATTGCAGGAAACAGATTTCAGGAGGTAGATTCGAATCGCCTTGAAAGCACATGAAAAGCGGCAAAACGTGGACAATGATGCCCTTGGCCAAAAAGGGCGTATGCGTTTTTTCCTGAATATATTCAGGAAAAAACGCATTCGCCCTTTTTGGCCAACCAAGCAACCTGGAAAGGCAAATCAGCGCTCCAAAGAAGTCTGGCTTCCCAGCGGGCAAAAGGGCCATGCGGAAAAAAGTGTCCAAACCAGAAATGCAGGACCGGCCATGGAGAAATGGGAGCCTTGCTACGCTGATGGGCGGGATGTAAATTGCCAACAGCCACTCTGGAGAAGTGTACGGTGTGTCCTGAAACATCTGAAAAACACAGCTTGGAGAGCATAGGGCACTTCCACTCATGGGCGTATAAATTGGGAAAACTAAAAATCAGCAAGACACAGGCACCCCAAAGTTGAGGGCTGCTCTGTTGACAAGAACCCCCACTTCATTTCACCTTAAATATCCAAGGAAAGAGAAAAATGGATAAAGAAGTTGTGGTCCTCATGTACAATGGAATATCACTCAGCCATGAAATCAACGTCATAAGGCTAGTAGCAGCACGATGAGTGGATTTAGGTACCACGATTCTAAGTGAAATAAGTCACACAGAAAAAGACACTTATCCTAAGATATCACTTCTAGAGGGAATGTAAAAACCGCTACACTTGAACTGAATTGCAAAACAGAACAGAGTCACACGTTTAGGAAACACACTATGGCTGCTGAACGGGAAAGGTGAGGTGGGGTGATGCATAAAACAAGGGTTTCAAATTAGCTCAGATACCGTTCCATAAACCCAATATGTAAGAGACAAGACCTATTCCTTTTTCAGTGAACTGGACTCAACACCCCCTATTCACCGCACAAGAATATATCTGACTAGTAAGAATCTTCAAACCTATATATTGATATCTCTCTGTAAGTGAGTCAAGGGGGTGTAAAGCGGCATAAACACAGCCGTGAAAAGCAGCTAAACCCCATTATAAAAATAAATTACTTTTCAAAACCCGTGAAACAAAGACAGTGAAAGAGAGAGAAATTCTTACAAAATTCGTTCAGGGGCTGTGATGCAACCTGGATTGACCATATTTAGACCCACAGGTGATTGAGACATCATGGTGGACACTCTTGGGGCTGAGAGGTTCGGTGAGGTTGGGTGAGCCAACGCAGACCCTTTCAAGTAATACTGCATGGTACCCATCCCATGGGTCCCAAATCTCCAGGTTCAAGGGCATCTTCCTACATCGAAAACAGGCATGAGAAACCCAGAAGATGGTACACCGTGTGATCGGGAAAGGTTAATAAAACGCACCTCATTTCTCATCTCCTTTGCTCGGGTTCGCCATTCCAGCCGATTTACTAGCCATCTCCCTCCTTGGAGAATCAGCACCTTTAACCTCCTGTTCCGTACAGGTTGCACATTGTCCTGAGGATGAACGGGAAGAGGGGGAACCAATGAGAGACTAGCTCTAGGTGTTGGGACAGGCACAGGTCACTCTATTTTCCCATCAGGAAGAAGAATTAAGCACAAGCTCAGCCTGCCCCCCAGAACCAGAAGAGGGCCTGAAGCAATCCTGCGCTTTTGCGGCCAGCTCCCAAAAAAGCGAGTTGAAAAATGGAGCTAAGGGGCACTGCAATTCACAAACCTGCAGAGTTTTCAATGATACCTCTCGTCCACAAATATATTAAGGGAAGGCAACGAAGAGGCTTTGAAAGCAAGGCAGAATTGCAGGAAACAGATTTCAGGAGGTAGATTCGAATCGCCTTGAAAGCACATGAAAAGCGGCAAAACGTGGACAATGATGCCCTTGGCCAAAAAGGGCGTATGCGTTTTTTCCTGAATATATTCAGGAAAAAACGCATTCGCCCTTTTTGGCCAACCAAGCAACCTGGAAAGGCAAATCAGCGCTCCAAAGAAGTCTGGATTCCCAGCGGGCAAAAGGGCCATGCGGAAAAAAGTGTCCAAACCAGAAATGCAGGACCGGCCATGGAGAAATGGGAGCCTTGCTACGCTGATGGGCGGGATGTAAATTGCCAACAGCCACTCTGGAGAAGTGTACGGTGTGTCCTGAAACATCTGAAAAAGACAGCTTGGAGAGCATAGGGCACTTCAACTCATGGGCGTATAAATTGGGAAAACTAAAAATCAGCAAGACACAGGCACCCCAAAGTTGAGGGCTGCTCTGTTGACAAGAACCCCCACTTCATTTCACCTTAAATATCCAAGGAAAGAGAAAAATGGATAAAGAAGTTGTGGTCCTCATGTACAATGGAATATCACTCAGCCATGAAATCAACGTCATAAGGCTAGTAGCAGCACGATGAGTGGATTTAGGTACCACGATTCTAAGTGAAATAAGTCACACAGAAAAAGACACTTATCCTAAGATATCACTTCTAGAGGGAATGTAAAAACCGCTACACTTGAACTGAATTGCAAAACAGAACAGAGTCACACGTTTAGGAAACACACTATGGCTGCTGAACGGGAAAGGTGAGGTGGGGTGATGCATAAAACAAGGGTTTCAAATTAGCTCAGATACCGTTCCATAAACCCAATATGTAAGAGACAAGACCTATTCCTTTTTCAGTGAACTGGACTCAACACCCCCTATTCACCGCACAAGAATATATCTGACTAGTAAGAATCTTCAAACCTATATATTGATATCTCTCTGTAAGTGAGTCAAGGGGGTGTAAAGCGGCATAAACACAGCCGTGAAAAGCAGCTAAACCCCATTATAAAAATAAATTACTTTTCAAAACCCGTGAAACAAAGACAGTGAAAGAGAGAGAAATTCTTACAAAATTCGTTCAGGGGCTGTGATGCAACCTGGATTGACCATATCTAGACCCACAGCTGATTGAGACATAAGGGTGGACACTCTTGGGGCTGAGAGGTTCGGTGAGGTTGGGTGAGCCAACGCAGACCCTTTCAAGTAATACTGCATGGTACCCATCCCATGGGTCCCAAATCTCCAGGTTCAAGGGCATCTTCCTACATCGAAAACAGGCATGAGAAACCCAGAAGATGGTACACCGTGTGATCGGGAAAGGTTAATAAAACGCACCTCATTTCTCATCTCCTTTGCTCGGGTTCGCCCTTCCAGCCGATTTACTAGCCATCTCCCTCCTTGGAGAATCAGCACCTTTAACCTCCTGTTCCGTACAGGTTGCAAATTGTCCTGAGGATGAACGGGAAGAGGGGGAACCAATGAGAGACTAGCTCTAGGTGTTGGGACAGGCACAGGTCACTCTATTTTCCCATCAGGAAGAAGAATTAAGCACAAGCTCAGCCTGCCCCCCAGAACCAGAAGAGGGCCTGAAGCAATCCTGCGCTTTTGCGGCCAGCTCCCAAAAAAGCGAGTTGAAAAATGGAGCTCAGGGGCACTGCAATTCACAAACCTGCAGAGTTTTAAATGATACCTCTCGTCCGCAAATATATTAAGGGAAGGCAACGAAGAGGCTTTGAAAGCAAGGCAGAATTGCAGGAAACAGATTTCAGGAGGTAGATTCGAATCGCCTTGAAAGCACATGAAAAGCGGCAAAACGTGGACAATGATGCCCTTGGCCAAAAAGGGCGTATGCGTTTTTTCCTGAATATATTCAGGAAAAAACGCATACGCCCTTTTTGGCCAACCAAGCAACCTGGAAAGGCAAATCAGCGCTCCAAAGAAGTCTCGCTTCCCAGCGGGCAAAAGGGCCATGCGGAAAAAAGTGTCCAAACCAGAAATGCAGGACCGGCCATGGAGAAATGGGAGCCTTGCTACGCTGATGGGTGGGATGTAAACTGCCAACAGCCACTCTGGAGAAGTGTACGGTGTGTTCTGAAACATCTAAAAAACACAGCTTGGAGAGCATAGGGCACTTCCACTCATGGGCGTATAAATTGGGAAAACTAAAAATCAGCAAGACACAGGCACCCCAAAGTTGAGGGCTGCTCTGTTGACAAGAACCCCCACTTCATTACACCTTAAATATCCTAGGAAAGAGAAAAATGGATAAAGAAGTTGTGGTCCTCATGTACAATGGAATATCACTCAGCCATGAAATCAACGTCATAAGGCTAGTAGCAGCACGATGAGTGGATTTAGGTACGACGATTCTAAGTGAAATAAGTCACACAGAAAAAGACACTTATCCTAAGATATCACTTCTAGAGGGAATGTAAAAACCGCTACACTTGAACTGAATTGCAAAACAGAACAGAGTCACACGTTTAGGAAACACACTATGGCTGCTGAACGGGAAAGGTGAGTTGGGGTGATGCATAAAACAAGGGTTTCAAATTAGCTCAGATACCGTTCCATAAACCCAATATGTAAGAGACAAGACCTATTCCTTTTTCAGTGAACTGGACTCAACACCCCCTATTCACCGCACAAGAATATATCTGACTAGTAAGAATCTTCAAACCTATATATTGATATCTCTCTGTAAGTGAGTCAAGGGGGTGTAAAGCGGCATAAACACAGCCGTGAAAAGCAGCTAAACCCCATTATAAAAATAAATTACTTTTCAAAACCCGTGAAACAAAGACAGTGAAAGAGAGAGAAATTCTTACAAAATTCGTTCAGGGGCTGTGATGCAACCTGGATTGACCATATCTAGACCCACAGCTGATTGAGACATCATGGTGGACACTCTTGGGGCTGAGAGTTTCGGTGAGGTTGGGTGAGCCAACGCAGACCCTTTCAAGTAATACTGCATGGTACCCATCCCATGGGTCCCAAATCTCCAGGTTCAAGGGCATCTTCCTACATCGAAAACAGGCATGAGAAACCCAGAAGATGGTACACCGTGTGATCGGGAAAGGTTAATAAAACGCACCTCATTTCTCATCTCCTTTGCTCGTGTTCGCCATTCCAGCCGATTTACTAGCCATCTCCCTCCTTGGAGAATCAGCACCTTTAACCTCCTGTTCCGTACAGGTTGCAAATTGTCCTGAGGATGAACGGGAAGAGGGGGAACCAATGAGAGACTAGCTCTAGGTGTTGGGACAGGCACAGGTCACTCTATTTTCCCATCAGGAAGAAGAATTAAGCACAAGCTCAGCCTGCCCCCCAGAACCAGAAGAGGGCCTGAAGCAATCCTGCGCTTTTGCGGCCAGCTCCCAAAAAAGCGAGTTGAAAAATGGAGCTCAGGGGCACTGCAATTCACAAACCTGCAGAGTTTTAAATGATACCTCTCGTCCACAAATATATTAAGGGAAGGCAACGAAGAGGCTTTGAAAGCAAGGCAGAATTGCCGGAACCAGATTTCAGGAGGTAGATTCGAATCGCCTTGAAAGCACATGAAAAGCGGCAAAACGTGGACAATGATGCCCTTGGCCAAAAAGGGCGTATGCGTTTTTTCCTGAATATATTCAGGAAAAAACGCATACGCCCTTTTTGGCCAACCAAGCAACCTGGAAAGGCAAATCAGCGCTCCAAAGAAGTCTCGCTTCCCAGCGGGCAAAAGGGCCATGCGGAAAAAAGTGTCCAAACCAGAAATGCTGGACCGGCCATGGAGAAATGGGAGCCTTGCTACGCTGATGGGCGGGATGTAAATTGCCAACAACCACTCTGGAGAAGTGTACGGTGTGTCCTGAAACATCTAAAAAACACAGCTTGGAGAGCATAGGGCACTTCCACTCATGGGCGTATAAATTGGGAAAACTAAAAATCAGCAAGACACAGGCACCCCAAAGTTTAGGGCTGCTCTGTTGACAAGAACCCCCACTTCATTACACCTTAAATATCCTAGGAAAGAGAAAAATGGATAAAGAAGTTGTGGTCCTCATGTACAATGGAATATCACTCAGCCATGAAATCAACGTCATAAGGCTAGTAGCAGCACGATGAGTGGATTTAGGTACGACGATTCTAAGTGAAATAAGTCACACAGAAAAAGACACTTATCCTAAGATATCACTTCTAGAGGGAATGTAAAAACCGCTACACTTGAACTGAATTGCAAAACAGAACAGAGTCACACGTTTAGGAAACACACTATGGCTTTTGAACGGGAAAGGTGAGGTGGGGTGATGCATAAAACAAGGGTTTCAAATTAGCTCAGATACCGTTCCATAAACCCAATATGTAAGAGACAAGACCTATTCCTTTTTCAGTGAACTGGACTCAACACCCCCTATTCACCGCACAAGAATATATCTGACTAGTAAGAATCTTCAAACCTATGTATTGATATCTCTCTGTAAGTGAGTCAAGGGGGTGTAAAGCGGCATAAACACAGCCGTGAAAAGCAGCTAAACCCCATTATAAAAATAAATTACTTTTCAAAACCCGTGAAACAAAGACAGTGAAAGAGAGAGAAATTCTTACAAAATTCGTTCAGGGGCTGTGATGCAACCTGGATTGACCATATCTAGACCCACTGCTGATTGAGACATAAGGGTGGACACTCTTGGGGCTGAGAGGTTCGGTGAGGTTGGGTGAGCCAACGCAGACCCTTTCAAGTAACACTGCATGGTACCCATCCCATGGGTCCCAAATCTCCAGGTTCAAGGGCATTTTCCTACGTCGAAAACAGGCATGAGAAACCCAGGAGATGGTACACCGTGTGATCGGGAAAGGTTTCTAAAACGCACCTAATTTCTCATCTCCTTTGCTCGGGTTCGCCATTCCAGCCGATTTACTAGCCATCTCCCTCCTTGGAGAATCAGCACCTTTAACCTCCTGTTCCGTACAGGTTGCAATTTGTCCTGAGGATGAACGGGAAGAGGGGGAACCAATGAGAGACTAGCTCTAGGTGTTGGGACAGGCACAGGTCACTCTATTTTCCCATCAGGAAGAAGAATTAAGCACAAGCTCAGCCTGCCCCCCAGAACCAGAAGAGGGCCTGAAGCAATCCTGCGCTTTTGCGGCCAGCTCCCAAAAAAGCGAGTTGAAAAATGGAGCTCAGGGGCACTGCAATTCACAAACCTGCAGAGTTTTAAATGGTACCTCTCGTCCACAAATATATTAAGGGAAGGAAACGAAGAGGCTTTGAAAGCAAGGCAGAATTGCAGGAAACAGATTTCAGGAGGTAGATTCGAATCGCCTTGAAAGCACATGAAAAGCGGCAAAACGTGGACAATGATGCCCTTGGCCAAAAAGGGCGTATGCGTTTTTTCCTGAATATATTCAGGAAAAAACGCATACGCCCTTTTTGGCCAACCAAGCAACCTGGAAAGGCAAATCAGCGCTCCAGAGAAGTCTGGCTTCCCAGCGGGCAAAAGGGCCATGCGGAAAAAAGTGTCCAAACCAGAAATGCAGGACCGGCCATGGAGAAATGGGAGCCTTGCTACGCTGATGGGCGGGATGTAAATTGCCAACAACCACTCTGGAGAAGTGTACGGTGTGTCCTGAAACATCTAAAAAACACAGCTTGGAGAGCATAGGGCACTTCCACTCATGGGCGTATAAATTGGGAAAACTAAAAATCAGCAAGACACAGGCACCCCAAAGTTTAGGGCTGCTCTGTTGACAAGAACCCCCACTTCATTACACCTTAAATATCCTAGGAAAGAGAAAAATGGATAAAGAAGTTGGGGTCCTCATGTACAATGGAATATCACTCAGCCATGAAATCAACGTCATAAGGCTAGTAGCAGCACGATGAGTGGATTTAGGTACGACGATTCTAAGTGAAATAAGTCACACAGAAAAAGACACTTATCCTAAGATATCACTTAGAGAGGGAATGTAAAAACCGCTACACTTGAACTGAATTGCAAAACAGAACAGAGTCACACGTTTAGGAAACACACTATGGCTGCTGAACGGGAAAGGTGAGTTGGGGTGATGCATAAAACAAGGGTTTCAAATTAGCTCAGATACCGTTCCATAAACCCAATATGTAAGAGACAAGACCTATTCCTTTTTCAGTCAACTGGACTCAACACCCCCTATTCACCGCACAAGAATATATCTGACTAGTAAGAATCTTCAAACCTATATATTGATATCTCTCTGTAAGTGAGTCAAGGGGGTGTAAAGCGGCATAAACACAGCCGTGAAAAGCAGCTAAACCCCATTATAAAAATAAATTACTTTTCAAAACCCTTGAAACAAAGACAGTGAAAGAGAGAGAAATTCTTACAAAATTCGTTCAGGGGCTGTGATGCAACCTGGATTGACCATATCTAGACCCACAGCTGATTGAGACATCATGGTGGACACTCTTGGGGCTGAGAGGTTCGGTGAGGTTGGGTGAGCCAACGCAGACCCTTTCAAGTAATACTGCATGGTACCCATCCCATGGGTCCCAAATCTCCAGGTTCAAGGGCATCTTCCTACATCGAAAACAGGCATGAGAAACCCAGAAGATGGTACACCGTGTGATCGGGAAAGGTTAATAAAACGCACCTCATTTCTCATCTCCTTTGCTCGGGTTCGCCATTCTAGCCGATTTACTAGCCATCTCCCTCCTTGGAGAATCAGCACCTTTAACCTCCTGTTCCGTACAGGTTGCAAATTGTCCTGAGGATGAACGGGAAGAGGGGGAACCAATGAGAGACTAGCTCTAGGTGTTGGGACAGGCACAGGTCACTCTATTTTCCCATCAGGAAGAAGAATTAAGCACAAGCTCAGCCTGCCCCCCAGAACCAGAAGAGGGCCTGAAGCAATCCTGCGCTTTTGCGGCCAGCTCCCAAAAAAGCGAGTTGAAAAATGGAGCTCAGGGGCACTGCAATTCACAAACCTGCAGAGTTTTAAATGATACCTCTCGTCCACAAATATATTAAGGGAAGGCAACGAAGAGGCTTTGAAAGCAAGGCAGAATTGCCGGAAACAGATTTCAGGAGGTAGATTCGAATCGCCTTGAAAGCACATGAAAAGCGGCAAAACGTGGACAATGATGCCCTTGGCCAAAAAGGGCGTATGCGTTTTTTCCTGAATATATTCAGGAAAAAACGCATACGCCCTTTTTGGCCAACCAAGCAACCTGGAAAGGCCAATCAGCGCTCCAAAGAAGTCTCGCTTCCCAGCGGGCAAAAGGGCCATGCGGAAAAAAGTGTCCAAACCAGAAATGCAGGACCGGCCATGGAGAAATGGGAGCCTTGCTACGCTGATGGGCGGGATGTAAATTGCCAACAGCCACTCTGGAGAAGTGTACGGTGTGTCCTGAAACATCTGAAAAAGACAGCTTGGAGAGCATAGGGCACTTCCACTCATGGGCGTATAAATTGGGAAAACTAAAAATCAGCAAGACACAGGCACCCCAAAGTTGAGGGCTGCTCTGTTGACAAGAACCCCCACTTCATTTCACCTTAAATATCCTAGGAAAGAGAAAAATGGATAAAGAAGTTGTGGTCCTCATGTACAATGGAATATCACTCAGCCATGAAATCAACGTCATAAGGCTAGTAGCAGCACGATGAGTGGATTTAGGTACGACGATTCTAAGTGAAATAAGTCACACAGAAAAAGACACTTATCCTAAGATATCACTTCTAGAGGGAATGTAAAAACCGCTACACTTGAACTGAATTGCAAAACAGAACAGAGTCACACGTTTAGGAAACACACTATGGCTGCTGAACGGGAAAGGTGAGGTGGGGTGATGCATAAAACAAGGGTTTCAAATTAGCTCAGATACCGTTCCATAAACCCAATATGTAAGAGACAAGACCTATTCCTTTTTCAGTGAACTGGACTCAACACCCCCTATTCACCGCACAAGAATATATCTGGCTAGTAAGAATCTTCAAACCTATATATTGATATCTCTCTGTAACTGAGTCAAGGGGGTGTAAAGCGGCATAAACACAGCCGTGAAAAGCAGCTAAACCCCATTATAAAAATAAATTACTTTTCAAAACCCGTGAAACAAAGACAGTGAAAGAGAGAGAAATTCTTACAAAATTCGTTCAGGGGCTGTGATGCAACCTGGATTGACCATATCTAGACCCACAGCTGATTGAGACATCATGGTGGACACTCTTGGGGCTGAGAGGTTCGGTGAGGTTGGGTGAGCCAAAGCAGACCCTTTCAAGTAATACTGCATGGTACCCATCCCATGGGTCCCAAATCTCCAGGTTCAAGGGCATCTTCCTACATCGAAAACAGGCATGAGAAACCCAGAAGATGGTACACCGTGTGATCGGGAAAGGTTAATAAAACGCACCTCATTTCTCATCTCCTTTGCTCGGGTTCGCCATTCTAGCCGATTTACTAGCCATCTCCCTCCTTGGAGAATCAGCACCTTTAACCTCCTGTTCCGTACAGGTTGCAAATTGTCCTGAGGATGAACGGGAAGAGGGGGAACCAATGAGAGACTAGCTCTAGGTGTTGGGACAGGCACAGGTCACTCTATTTTCCCATCAGGAAGAAGAATTAAGCACAAGCTCAGCCTGCCCCCCAGAACCAGAAGAGGGCCTGAAGCAATCCTGCGCTTTTGCGGCCAGCTCCCAAAAAAGCGAGTTGAAAAATGGAGCTCAGGGGCACTGCAATTCACAAACCTGCAGAGTTTTAAATGATACCTCTCGTCCACAAATATATTAAGGGAAGGCAACGAAGAGGCTTTGAAAGCAAGGCAGAATTGCCGGAAACAGATTTCAGGAGGTAGATTCGAATCGCCTTGAAAGCACATGAAAAGCGGCAAAACGTGGACAATGATGCCCTTGGCCAAAAAGGGCGTATGCGTTTTTTCCTGAATATATTCAGGAAAAAACGCATACGCCCTTTTTGGCCAACCAAGCAACCTGGAAAGGCCAATCAGCGCTCCAAAGAAGTCTCGCTTCCCAGCGGGCAAAAGGGCCATGCGGAAAAAAGTGTCCAAACCAGAAATGCAGGACCGGCCATGGAGAAATGGGAGCCTTGCTACGCTGATGGGCGGGATGTAAATTGCCAACAGCCACTCTGGAGAAGTGTACGGTGTGTCCTGAAACATCTGAAAAAGACAGCTTGGAGAGCATAGGGCACTTCCACTCATGGGCGTATAAATTGGGAAAACTAAAAATCAGCAAGACACAGGCACCCCAAAGTTGAGGGCTGCTCTGTTGACAAGAACCCCCACTTCATTTCACCTTAAATATCCTAGGAAAGAGAAAAATGGATAAAGAAGTTGTGGTCCTCATGTACAATGGAATATCACTCAGCCATGAAATCAACGTCATAAGGCTAGTAGCAGCACGATGAGTGGATTTAGGTACGACGATTCTAAGTGAAATAAGTCACACAGAAAAAGACACTTATCCTAAGATATCACTTCTAGAGGGAATGTAAAAACCGCTACACTTGAACTGAATTGCAAAACAGAACAGAGTCACACGTTTAGGAAACACACTATGGCTGCTGAACGGGAAAGGTGAGGTGGGGTGATGCATAAAACAAGGGTTTCAAATTAGCTCAGATACCGTTCCATAAACCCAATATGTAAGAGACAAGACCTATTCCTTTTTCAGTGAACTGGACTCAACACCCCCTATTCACCGCACAAGAATATATCTGACTAGTAAGAATCTTCAAACCTATATATTGATATCTCTCTGTAACTGAGTCAAGGGGGTGTAAAGCGGCATAAACACAGCCGTGAAAAGCAGCTAAACCCCATTATAAAAATAAATTACTTTTCAAAACCCGTGAAACAAAGACAGTGAAAGAGAGAGAAATTCTTACAAAATTCGTTCAGGGGCTGTGATGCAACCTGGATTGACCATATCTAGACCCACAGCTGATTGAGACATCATGGTGGACACTCTTGGGGCTGAGAGGTTCGGTGAGGTTGGGTGAGCCAAAGCAGACCCTTTCAAGTAATACTGCATGGTACCCATCCCATGGGTCCCAAATCTCCAGGTTCAAGGGCATCTTCCTACATCGAAAACAGGCATGAGAAACCCAGAAGATGGTACACCGTGTGATCGGGAAAGGTTAATAAAACGCACCTCATTTCTCATCTCCTTTGCTCGGGTTCGCCATTCCAGCCGATTTACTAGCCATCTCCCTCCTTGGAGAATCAGCACCTTTAACCTCCTGTTCCGTACAGGTTGCAAATTGTCCTGAGGATGAACGGGAAGAGGGGGAACCAATGAGAGACTAGCTCTAGGTTTTGGGACAGGCACAGGTCACTCTATTTTCCCATCAGGAAGAAGAATTAAGCACAAGCTCAGCCTGCCCCCCAGAACCAGAAGAGGGCCTGAAGCAATCCTGCGCTTTTGCGGCCAGCTCCCAAAAAAGCGAGTTGAAAAATGGAGCTCAGGGGCACTGCAATTCACAAACCTGCAGAGTTTTAAATGATAACTCTCGTCCACAAATATATTAAGGGAAGGCAACGAAGAGGCTTTGAAAGCAAGGCAGAATTGCCGGAAACAGATTTCAGGAGGTAGATTCGAATCGCCTTGAAAGCACATGAAAAGCGGCAAAACGTGGACAATGATGCCCTTGGCCAAAAAGGGCGTATGCGTTTTTTCCTGAATATATTCAGGAAAAAACGCATACGCCCTTTTTGGCCAACCAAGCAACCTGGAAAGGCAAATCAGCGCTCCAAGGAAGTCTCGCTTCCCAGCGGGCAAAAGGGCCATGCGGAAAAAAGTGTCCAAACAAGAAATGCAGGACCGGCCATGGAGAAATGGGAGCCTTGCTACGCTGATGGGCGGGATGTAAATTGCCAACAGCCACTCTGGAGAAGTGTACGGTGTGTCCTGAAACATCTAAAAAACACAGCTTGGAGAGCATAGGGCACTTCCACTCATGGGCGTATAAATTGGGAAAACTAAAAATCAGCAAGACACAGGCACCCCAAAGTTTAGGGCTGCTCTGTTGACAAGAACCCCCACTTCATTACACCTTAAATATCCTAGGAAAGAGAAAAATGGATAAAGAAGTTGTGGTCCTCATGTACAATGGAATATCACTCAGCCATGAAATCTACGTCATAAGGCTAGTAGCAGCACGATGAGTGGATTTAGGTACGACGATTCTAAGTGAAATAAGTCACACAGAAAAAGACACTTATCCTAAGATATCACTTATAGAGGGAATGTAAAAACCGCTACACTTGAACTGAATTGCAAAACAGAACAGAGTCACACGTTTAGAAAACACACTATGGCTGCTGAACGGGAAAGGTGAGGTGGGGTGATGCATAAAACAAGGGTTTCAAATTAGCTCAGATACCGTTCCATAAACCCAATATGTAAGAGACAAGACCTATTCCTTTTTCAGTGACCTGGACTCAACACCCCCTATTCACCGCACAAGAATATATCTGACTAGTAAGAATCTTCAAACCTATGTATTGATATCTCTCTGTAAGTGAGTCAAGGGGGTGTAAAGCGGCATAAACACAGCCGTGAAAAGCAGCTAAACCCCATTATAAAAATAAATTACTTTTCAAAACCCGTGAAACAAAGACAGTGAAAGAGAGAGAAATTCTTACAAAATTCGTTCAGGGGCTGTGATGCAACCTGGATTGACCATATCTAGACCCACAGCTGATTGAGACATAAGGGTGGACACTCTTGGGGCTGAGAGGTTCGGTGAGGTTGGGTGAGCCAACGCAGACCCTTTCAAGTAATACTGCATGGTACCCATCCCATGGGTCCCAAATCTCCAGGTTCAAGGGCATCTTCCTACATCGAAAACAGGCATGAGAAACCCAGAAGATGGTACACCGTGTGATCGGGAAAGGTTAATAAAACGCACCTCATTTCTCATCTCCTTTGGTCGGGTTCGCCATTCCAGCCGATTTACTAGCAATCTCCCTCCTTGGATAATCAGCACCTTTAACCTCCTGTTCCGTACAGGTTGCAAATTGTCCTGAGGATGAACGGGAAGAGGGGGAACCAATGAGAGACTAGCTCTAGGTGTTGGGACAGGCACAGGTCACTCTATTTTCCCATCAGGAAGAAGAATTAAGCACAAGCTCAGCCTGCCCCCCAGAACCAGAAGAGGGCCTGAAGCAATCCTGCGCTTTTGCGGCCAGCTCCCAAAAAAGCGAGTTGAAAAATGGAGCTCAGGGGCACTGCAATTCACAAACCTGCAGAGTTTTAAATGATACCTCTCGTCCACAAATATATTAAGGGAAGGCAACGAAGAGGCTTTGAAAGCAAGGCAGAATTGCCGGAAACAGATTTCAGGAGGTAGATTCGAATCGCCTTGAAAGCACATGAAAAGCGGCAAAACGTGGACAATGATGCCCTTGGCCAAAAAGGGCGTATGCGTTTTTTCCTGAATATATTCAGGAAAAAACGCATACGCCCTTTTTGGCCAACCAAGCAACCTGGAAAGGCCAATCAGCGCTCGAAAGAAGTCTCGCTTCCCAGCGGGCAAAAGGGCCATGCGGAAAAAAGTGTCCAAACCAGAAATGCAGGACCGGCCATGGAGAAATGGGAGCCTTGCTACGCTGATGGGCGGGATGTAAATTGCCAACAGCCACTCTGGAGAAGTGTACAGTGTGTCCTGAAACATCTAAAAAACACAGCTTGGAGAGCATAGGGCACTTCCACTCATGGGCGTATAAATTGGGAAAACTAAAAATCAGCAAGACACAGGCACCCCAAAGTTTAGGGCTGCTCTGTTGACAAGAACCCCCACTTCATTTCACCTTAAATATCCTAGGAAAGAGAAAAATGGATAAAGAAGTTGTGGTCCTCATGTACAATGGAATATCACTCAGCCATGAAATCAACGTCATAAGGCTAGTAGCAGCACGATGAGTGGATTTAGGTACGACGATTCTAAGTGAAATAAGTCACACAGAAAAAGACACTTATCCTAAGATATCACTTCTAGAGGGAATGTAAAAACCGCTACACTTGAACTGAATTGCAAAACAGAACAGAGTCACACGTTTACAAAACACACTATGGCTGCTGAACGGGAAAGGTGAGGTGGGGTGATGCATAAAACAAGGGTTTCAAATTAGCTCAGATACCGTTCCATAAACCCAATATGTAAGAGACAAGACCTATTCCTTTTTCAGTGAACTGGACTCAACACCCCCTATTCACCGCACAAGAATATATCTGACTAGTAAGAATCTTCAAACCTATGTATTGATATCTCTCTGTAAGTGAGTCAAGGGCGTGTAAAGCGGCATAAACACAGCCGTGAAAAGCAGCTAAACCCCATTATAAAAATAAATTACTTTTCAAAACCCGTGAAACAAAGACAGTGAAAGAGAGAGAAATTCTTACAAAATTCGTTCAGGGGCTGTGATGCAACCTGGATTGACCATATCTAGACCCACAGCTGATTGAGACATAAGGGTGGACACTCTTGGGGCTGAGAGGTTCGGTGAGGTTGGGTGAGCCAACGCAGACCCTTTCAAGTAATACTGCATGGTACTCATCCCATGGGTCCCAAATCTCCAGGTTCAAGGGCATCTTCCTACATCGAAAACAGGCATGAGAAACCCAGAAGATGGTACACCGTGTGATCGGGAAAGGTTTCTAAAACGCACCTCATTTCTCATCTCCTTTGGTCGGGTTCGCCATTCCAGCCGATTTACTAGCCATCTCCCTCCTTGGAGAATCAGCACCTTTAACCTCCTGTTCCGTAAAGGTTGCAATTTGTCCTGAGGATGAACGGGAAGAGGGGGAACCAATGAGAGACTAGCTCTAGGTGTTGGGACAGGCACAGGTCACTCTATTTTCCCATCAGGAAGAAGAATTAAGCACAAGCTCAGCCTGCCCCCCAGAACCAGAAGAGGGCCTGAAGCAATCCTGCGCTTTTGCGGCCAGCTCCCAAAAAAGCGACTGGAAAAATGGAGCTCAGGGGCACTGCAATTCACAAACCTGCAGAGTTTTAAATGATACCTCTCGTCCACAAATATATTAAGGGAAGGCAACGAAGAGGCTTTGAAAGCAAGGCAGAATTGCCGGAACCAGATTTCAGGAGGTAGATTCGAATCGCCTTGAAAGCACATGAAAAGCGGCAAAACGTGGACAATGATGCCCTTGGCCAAAAAGGGCGTATGCGTTTTTTCCTGAATATATTCAGGAAAAAGCACATAGGCCCTTGTTGGCCAACCAAGCAACCTGGAAAGGCCAATCAGCGCTCCAAAGAAGTCTGGCTTCCCAGCGGGCAAAAGGGCCATGCGGAAAAAAGTGTCCAAACCAGAAATGCAGGACCGGCCATGGAGAAATGGGAGCCTTGCTACGCTGATGGGCGGGATGTAAATTGCCAACAGCCACTCTGGAGAAGTGTACGGTGTGTCCTGAAACATCTAAAAAACACAGCTTGGAGAGCATAGGGCACTTCCACTCATGGGCGTATAAATTGGGAAAACTAAAAATCAGCAAGACACAGGCACCCCAAAGTTTAGGGCTGCTCTGTTGACAAGAACCCCCACTTCATTACACCTTAAATATCCTAGGAAAGAGAAAAATGGATAAAGAAGTTGTGGTCCTCATGTACAATGGAATATCACTCAGCCATGAAATCAACGTCATAAGGCTAGTAGCAGCACGATGAGTGGATTTAGGTACGACGATTCTAAGTGAAATAAGTCACACAGAAAAAGACACTTATCCTAAGATATCACTTCTAGAGGGAATGTAAAAACCGCTACACTTGAACTGAATTGCAAAACAGAACAGAGTCACACGTTTAGGAAACACACTATGGCTGCTGAACGGGAAAGGTGAGGTGGGGTGATGCATAAAACAAGGGTTTCAAATTAGCTCAGATACCGTTCCATAAACCCAATATGTAAGAGACAAGACCTATTCCTTTTTCAGTGAACTGGACTCAACACCCCCTATTCACCGCACAAGAATATATCTGACTAGTAAGAATCTTCAAACCTATGTATTGATATCTCTCTGTAAGTGAGTCAAGGGCGTGTAAAGCGGCATAAACACAGCCGTGAAAAGCAGCTAAACCCCATTATAAAAATAAATTACTTTTCAAAACCCGTGAAACAAAGACAGTGAAAGAGAGAGAAATTCTTACAAAATTCGTTCAGGGGCTGTGATGCAACCTGGATTGACCATATCTAGACCCACAGCTGATTGAGACATAAGGGTGGACACTCTTGGGGTTGAGAGGTTCGGTGAGGTTGGGTGAGCCAACGCAGACCCTTTCAAATAATACTGCATGGTACCCATCCCATGGGTCCCAAATCTCCAGGTTCAAGGGCATCTTCCTACATCGAAAACAGGCATGAGAAACCCAGAAGATGGTACACCGTGTGATCGGGAAAGGTTAATAAAACGCACCTCATTTCTCATCTCCTTTGGTCGGGTTCACCATTCCAGCCGATTTACTAACAATCTCCCTCCTTGGAGAATCAGCACCTTTAACCTCCTGTTCCGTACAGGTTGCAAATTGTCCTGAGGATGAACGGGAAGAGGGGGAACCAATGAGAGACTAGCTCTAGGTGTTGGGACAGGCACAGGTCACTCTATTTTCCCATCAGGAAGAAGAATTAAGCACAAGCTCAGCCTGCCCCCCAGAACCAGAAGAGGGCCTGAAGCAATCCTGCGCTTTTGCGGCCAGCTCCCAAAAAAGCGAGTTGAAAAATGGAGCTCAGGGGCACTGCAATTCACAAACCTGCAGAGTTTTAAATGATACCTCTCGTCCACAAATATATTAAGGGAAGGCAACGAAGAGGCTTTGAAAGCAAGGCAGAATTGCCGGAAACAGATTTCAGGAGGTAGATTCGAATCGCCTTGAAAGCACATGAAAAGCGGCAAAACGTGGACAATGATGCCCTTGGCCAAAAAGGGCGTATGCGTTTTTTCCTGAATATATTCAGGAAAAAACGCATACGCGCTTTTTGGCCAACCAAGCAACCTGGAAAGGCAAATCAGCGCTCGAAAGAAGTCTCGCTTCCCAGCGGGCAAAAGGGCCATGCGGAAAAAAGTGTCCAAACCAGAAATGCAGGACCAGCCATGGAGAAATGGGAGCCTTGCTACGCTGATGGGCGGGATGTAAATTGCCAACAGCCACTCTGGAGAAGTGTACAGTGTGTCCTGAAACATCTAAAAAACACAGCTTGGAGAGCATAGGGCACTTCCACTCATGGGCGTATAAATTGGGAAAACTAAAAATCAGCAAGACACAGGCACCCCAAAGTTTAGGGCTGCTCTGTTGACAAGAACCCCCACTTCATTTCACCTTAAATATCCTAGGAAAGAGAAAAATGGATAAAGAAGTTGTGGTCCTCATGTACAATGGAATATCACTCAGCCATGAAATCAACGTCATAAGGCTAGTAGCAGCACGATGAGTGGATTTAGGTACGACGATTCTAAGTGAAATAAGTCACACAGAAAAAGACACTTATCCTAAGATATCACTTCTAGAGGGAATGTAAAAACCGCTACACTTGAACTGAATTGCAAAACAGAACAGAGTCACACGTTTACAAAACACACTATGGCTGCTGAACGGGAAAGGTGAGGTGGGGTGATGCATAAAACAAGGGTTTCAAATTAGCTCAGATACCGTTCCATAAACCCAATATGTAAGAGACAAGACCTATTCCTTTTTCAGTGAACTGGACTCAACACCCCCTATTCACCGCACAAGAATATATCTGACTAGTAAGAATCTTCAAACCTATGTATTGATATCTCTCTGTAAGTGAGTCAAGGGCGTGTAAAGCGGCATAAACACAGCCGTGAAAAGCAGCTAAACCCCATTATAAAAATAAATTACTTTTCAAAACCCGTGAAACAAAGACAGTGAAAGAGAGAGAAATTCTTACAAAATTCGTTCAGGGGCTGTGATGCAACCTGGATTGACCATATCTAGACCCACAGCTGATTGAGACATAAGGGTGGACACTCTTGGGGCTGAGAGGTTCGGTGAGGTTGGGTGAGCCAACGCAGACCCTTTCAAGTAATACTGCATGGTACTCATCCCATGGGTCCCAAATCTCCAGGTTCAAGGGCATCTTCCTACATCGAAAACAGGCATGAGAAACCCAGAAGATGGTACACCGTGTGATCGGGAAAGGTTTCTAAAACGCACCTCATTTCTCATCTCCTTTGGTCGGGTTCGCCATTCCAGCCGATTTACTAGCCATCTCCCTCCTTGGAGAATCAGCACCTTTAACCTCCTGTTCCGTAAAGGTTGCAATTTGTCCTGAGGATGAACGGGAAGAGGGGGAACCAATGAGAGACTAGCTCTAGGTGTTGGGACAGGCACAGGTCACTCTATTTTCCCATCAGGAAGAAGAATTAAGCACAAGCTCAGCCTGCCCCCCAGAACCAGAAGAGGGCCTGAAGCAATCCTGCGCTTTTGCGGCCAGCTCCCAAAAAAGCGACTGGAAAAATGGAGCTCAGGGGCACTGCAATTCACAAACCTGCAGAGTTTTAAATGATACCTCTCGTCCACAAATATATTAAGGGAAGGCAACGAAGAGGCTTTGAAAGCAAGGCAGAATTGCCGGAACCAGATTTCAGGAGGTAGATTCGAATCGCCTTGAAAGCACATGAAAAGCGGCAAAACGTGGACAATGATGCCCTTGGCCAAAAAGGGCGTATGCGTTTTTTCCTGAATATATTCAGGAAAAAGCACATAGGCCCTTGTTGGCCAACCAAGCAACCTGGAAAGGCCAATCAGCGCTCCAAAGAAGTCTGGCTTCCCAGCGGGCAAAAGGGCCATGCGGAAAAAAGTGTCCAAACCAGAAATGCAGGACCGGCCATGGAGAAATGGGAGCCTTGCTACGCTGATGGGCGGGATGTAAATTGCCAACAGCCACTCTGGAGAAGTGTACGGTGTGTCCTGAAACATCTAAAAAACACAGCTTGGAGAGCATAGGGCACTTCCACTCATGGGCGTATAAATTGGGAAAACTAAAAATCAGCAAGACACAGGCACCCCAAAGTTTAGGGCTGCTCTGTTGACAAGAACCCCCACTTCATTTCACCTTAAATATCCTAGGAAAGAGAAAAATGGATAAAGAAGTTGTGGTCCTCATGTACAATGGAATATCACTCAGCCATGAAATCAACGTCATAAGGCTAGTAGCAGCACGATGAGTGGATTTAGGTACGACGATTCTAAGTGAAATAAGTCACACAGAAAAAGACACTTATCCTAAGATATCACTTCTAGAGGGAATGTAAAAACCGCTACACTTGAACTGAATTGCAAAACAGAACAGAGTCACACGTTTAGGAAACACACTATGGCTGCTGAACGGGAAAGGTGAGGTGGGGTGATGCATAAAACAAGGGTTTCAAATTAGCTCAGATACCGTTCCATAAACCCAATATGTAAGAGACAAGACCTATTCCTTTTTCAGTGAACTGGACTCAACACCCCCTATTCACCGCACAAGAATATATCTGACTAGTAAGAATCTTCAAACCTATGTATTGATATCTCTCTGTAAGTGAGTCAAGGGCGTGTAAAGCGGCATAAACACAGCCGTGAAAAGCAGCTAAACCCCATTATAAAAATAAATTACTTTTCAAAACCCGTGAAACAAAGACAGTGAAAGAGAGAGAAATTCTTACAAAATTCGTTCAGGGGCTGTGATGCAACCTGGATTGACCATATCTAGACCCACAGCTGATTGAGACATAAGGGTGGACACTCTTGGGGTTGAGAGGTTCGGTGAGGTTGGGTGAGCCAACGCAGACCCTTTCAAGTAATACTGCATGGTACCCATCCCATGGGTCCCAAATCTCCAGGTTCAAGGGCATCTTCCTACATCGAAAACAGGCATGAGAAACCCAGAAGATGGTACACCGTGTGATCGGGAAAGGTTAATAAAACGCACCTCATTTCTCATCTCCTTTGGTCGGGTTCACCATTCCAGCCGATTTACTAACAATCTCCCTCCTTGGAGAATCAGCACCTTTAACCTCCTGTTCCGTACAGGTTGCAAATTGTCCTGAGGATGAACGGGAAGAGGGGGAACCAATGAGAGACTAGCTCTAGGTGTTGGGACAGGCACAGGTCACTCTATTTTCCCATCAGGAAGAAGAATTAAGCACAAGCTCAGCCTGCCCCCCAGAACCAGAAGAGGGCCTGAAGCAATCCTGCGCTTTTGCGGCCAGCTCCCAAAAAAGCGAGTTGAAAAATGGAGCTCAGGGGCACTGCAATTCACAAACCTGCAGAGTTTTAAATGATACCTCTCGTCCACAAATATATTAAGGGAAGGCAACGAAGAGGCTTTGAAAGCAAGGCAGAATTGCCGGAAACAGATTTCAGGAGGTAGATTCGAATCGCCTTGAAAGCACATGAAAAGCGGCAAAACGTGGACAATGATGCCCTTGGCCAAAAAGGGCGTATGCGTTTTTTCCTGAATATATTCAGGAAAAAACGCATACGCGCTTTTTGGCCAACCAAGCAACCTGGAAAGGCAAATCAGCGCTCGAAAGAAGTCTCGCTTCCCAGCGGGCAAAAGGGCCATGCGGAAAAAAGTGTCCAAACCAGAAATGCAGGACCAGCCATGGAGAAATGGGAGCCTTGCTACGCTGATGGGCGGGATGTAAATTGCCAACAGCCACTCTGGAGAAGTGTACAGTGTGTCCTGAAACATCTAAAAAACACAGCTTGGAGAGCATAGGGCACTTCCACTCATGGGCGTATAAATTGGGAAAACTAAAAATCAGCAAGACACAGGCACCCCAAAGTTTAGGGCTGCTCTGTTGACAAGAACCCCCACTTCATTACACCTTAAATATCCTAGGAAAGAGAAAAATGGATAAAGAAGTTGTGGTCCTCATGTACAATGGAATATCACTCAGCCATGAAATCAACGTCATAAGGCTAGTAGCAGCACGATGAGTGGATTTAGGTACGACGATTCTAAGTGAAATAAGTCACACAGAAAAAGACACTTATCCTAAGATATCACTTCTAGAGGGAATGTAAAAACCGCTACACTTGAACTGAATTGCAAAACAGAACAGAGTCACACGTTTACAAAACACACTATGGCTGCTGAACGGGAAAGGTGAGGTGGGGTGATGCATAAAACAAGGGTTTCAAATTAGCTCAGATACCGTTCCATAAACCCAATATGTAAGAGACAAGACCTATTCCTTTTTCAGTGAACTGGACTCAACACCCCCTATTCACCGCACAAGAATATATCTGACTAGTAAGAATCTTCAAACCTATGTATTGATATCTCTCTGTAAGTGAGTCAAGGGCGTGTAAAGCGGCATAAACACAGCCGTGAAAAGCAGCTAAACCCCATTATAAAAATAAATTACTTTTCAAAACCCGTGAAACAAAGACAGTGAAAGAGAGAGAAATTCTTACAAAATTCGTTCAGGGGCTGTGATGCAACCTGGATTGACCATATCTAGACCCACAGCTGATTGAGACATAAGGGTGGACACTCTTGGGGCTGAGAGGTTCGGTGAGGTTGGGTGAGCCAACGCAGACCCTTTCAAGTAATACTGCATGGTACTCATCCCATGGGTCCCAAATCTCCAGGTTCAAGGGCATCTTCCTACATCGAAAACAGGCATGAGAAACCCAGAAGATGGTACACCGTGTGATCGGGAAAGGTTTCTAAAACGCACCTCATTTCTCATCTCCTTTGGTCGGGTTCGCCATTCCAGCCGATTTACTAGCCATCTCCCTCCTTGGAGAATCAGCACCTTTAACCTCCTGTTCCGTAAAGGTTGCAATTTGTCCTGAGGATGAACGGGAAGAGGGGGAACCAATGAGAGACTAGCTCTAGGTGTTGGGACAGGCACAGGTCACTCTATTTTCCCATCAGGAAGAAGAATTAAGCACAAGCTCAGCCTGCCCCCCAGAACCAGAAGAGGGCCTGAAGCAATCCTGCGCTTTTGCGGCCAGCTCCCAAAAAAGCGAGTTGAAAAATGGAGCTCAGGGGCACTGCAATTCACAAACCTGCAGAGCTTTAAATGATACCTCTCGTCCACAAATATATTAAGGGAAGGCAACGAAGAGGCTTTGAAAGCAAGGCAGAATTGCCGGAAACAGATTTCAGGAGGTAGATTCAAATCGCCTTGAAAGCACATGAAAAGCGGCAAAACGTGGACAATGATGCCCTTGGCCAAAAAGGGCGTATGCGTTTTTTCCTGAATATATTCAGGAAAAAGCACATAGGCCCTTGTTGGCCAACCAAGCAACCTGGAAAGGCCAATCAGCGCTCCAAAGAAGTCTGGCTTCCCAGCGGGCAAAAGGGCCATGCGGAAAAAAGTGTCCAAACCAGAAATGCAGGACCGGCCATGGAGAAATGGGAGCCTTGCTACGCTGATGGGCGGGATGTAAATTGCCAACAGCCACTCTGGAGAAGTGTACGGTGTGTCCTGAAACATCTAAAAAACACAGCTTGGAGAGCATAGGGCACTTCCACTCATGGGCGTATAAATTGGGAAAACTAAAAATCAGCAAGACACAGGCACCCCAAAGTTTAGGGCTGCTCTGTTGACAAGAACCCCCACTTCATTACACCTTAAATATCCTAGGAAAGAGAAAAATGGATAAAGAAGTTGTGGTCCTCATGTACAATGGAATATCACTCAGCCATGAAATCAACGTCATAAGGCTAGTAGCAGCACGATGAGTGGATTTAGGTACGACGATTCTAAGTGAAATAAGTCACACAGAAAAAGACACTTATCCTAAGATATCACTTCTAGAGGGAATGTAAAAACCGCTACACTTGAACTGAATTGCAAAACAGAACAGAGTCACACGTTTAGGAAACACACTATGGCTGCTGAACGGGAAAGGTGAGGTGGGGTGATGCATAAAACAAGGGTTTCAAATTAGCTCAGATACCGTTCCATAAACCCAATATGTAAGAGACAAGACCTATTCCTTTTTCAGTGAACTGGACTCAACACCCCCTATTCACCGCACAAGAATATATCTGACTAGTAAGAATCTTCAAACCTATGTATTGATATCTCTCTGTAAGTGAGTCAAGGGCGTGTAAAGCGGCATAAACACAGCCGTGAAAAGCAGCTAAACCCCATTATAAAAATAAATTACTTTTCAAAACCCGTGAAACAAAGACAGTGAAAGAGAGAGAAATTCTTACAAAATTCGTTCAGGGGCTGTGATGCAACCTGGATTGACCATATCTAGACCCACAGCTGATTGAGACATAAGGGTGGACACTCTTGGGGCTGAGAGGTTCGGTGAGGTTGGGTGAGCCAACGCAGACCCTTTCAAGTAATACTGCATGGTACCCATCCCATGGGTCCCAAATCTCCAGGTTCAAGGGCATCTTCCTACATCGAAAACAGGCATGAGAAACCCAGAAGATGGTACACCGTGTGATCGGGAAAGGTTAATAAAACGCACCTCATTTCTCATCTCCTTTGGTCGGGTTCGCCATTCCAGCCGATTTACTAACAATCTCCCTCCTTGGAGAATCAGCACCTTTAACCTCCTGTTCCGTACAGGTTGCAAATTGTCCTGAGGATGAACGGGAAGAGGGGGAACCAATGAGAGACTAGCTCTAGGTGTTGGGACAGGCACAGGTCACTCTATTTTCCCATCAGGAAGAAGAATTAAGCACAAGCTCAGCCTGCCCCCCAGAACCAGAAGAGGGCCTGAAGCAATCCTGCGCTTTTGCGGCCAGCTCCCAAAAAAGCGAGTTGAAAAATGGAGCTCAGGGGCACTGCAATTCACAAACCTGCAGAGTTTTAAATGATACCTCTCGTCCACAAATATATTAAGGGAAGGCAACGAAGAGGCTTTGAAAGCAAGGCAGAATTGCCGGAAACAGATTTCAGGAGGTAGATTCGAATCGCCTTGAAAGCACATGAAAAGCGGCAAAACGTGGACAATGATGCCCTTGGCCAAAAAGGGCGTATGCGTTTTTTCCTGAATATATTCAGGAAAAAACGCATACGCGCTTTTTGGCCAACCAAGCAACCTGGAAAGGCAAATCAGCGCTCGAAAGAAGTCTCGCTTCCCAGCGGGCAAAAGGGCCATGCGGAAAAAAGTGTCCAAACCAGAAATGCAGGACCGGCCATGGAGAAATGGGAGCCTTGCTACGCTGATGGGCGGGATGTAAATTGCCAACAGCCACTCTGGAGAAGTGTACGGTGTGTCCTGAAACATCTAAAAAACACAGCTTGGAGAGCATAGGGCACTTCCACTCATGGGCGTATAAATTGGGAAAACTAAAAATCAGCAAGACACAGGCACCCCAAAGTTTAGGGCTGCTCTGTTGACAAGAACCCCCACTTCATTACACCTTAAATATCCTAGGAAAGAGAAAAATGGATAAAGAAGTTGTGGTCCTCATGTACAATGGAATATCACTCAGCCATGAAATCAACGTCATAAGGCTAGTAGCAGCACGATGAGTGGATTTAGGTACGACGATTCTAAGTGAAATAAGTCACACAGAAAAAGACACTTATCCTAAGATATCACTTCTAGAGGGAATGTAAAAACCGCTACACTTGAACTGAATTGCAAAACAGAACAGAGTCACACGTTTACAAAACACACTATGGCTGCTGAACGGGAAAGGTGAGGTGGGGTGATGCATAAAACAAGGGTTTCAAATTAGCTCAGATACCGTTCCATAAACCCAATATGTAAGAGACAAGACCTATTCCTTTTTCAGTGAACTGGACTCAACACCCCCTATTCACCGCACAAGAATATATCTGACTAGTAAGAATCTTCAAACCTATGTATTGATATCTCTCTGTAAGTGAGTCAAGGGCGTGTAAAGCGGCATAAACACAGCCGTGAAAAGCAGCTAAACCCCATTATAAAAATAAATTACTTTTCAAAACCCGTGAAACAAAGACAGTGAAAGAGAGAGAAATTCTTACAAAATTCGTTCAGGGGCTGTGATGCAACCTGGATTGACCATATCTAGACCCACAGCTGATTGAGACATAAGGGTGGACACTCTTGGGGCTGAGAGGTTCGGTGAGGTTGGGTGAGCCAACGCAGACCCTTTCAAGTAATACTGCATGGTACTCATCCCATGGGTCCCAAATCTCCAGGTTCAAGGGCATCTTCCTACATCGAAAACAGGCATGAGAAACCCAGAAGATGGTACACCGTGTGATCGGGAAAGGTTTCTAAAACGCACCTCATTTCTCATCTCCTTTGGTCGGGTTCGCCATTCCAGCCGATTTACTAGCCATCTCCCTCCTTGGAGAATCAGCACCTTTAACCTCCTGTTCCGTAAAGGTTGCAATTTGTCCTGAGGATGAACGGGAAGAGGGGGAACCAATGAGAGACTAGCTCTAGGTGTTGGGACAGGCACAGGTCACTCTATTTTCCCATCAGGAAGAAGAATTAAGCACAAGCTCAGCCTGCCCCCCAGAACCAGAAGAGGGCCTGAAGCAATCCTGCGCTTTTGCGGCCAGCTCCCAAAAAAGCGAGTTGAAAAATGGAGCTCAGGGGCACTGCAATTCACAAACCTGCAGAGCTTTAAATGATACCTCTCGTCCACAAATATATTAAGGGAAGGCAACGAAGAGGCTTTGAAAGCAAGGCAGAATTGCCGGAAACAGATTTCAGGAGGTAGATTCAAATCGCCTTGAAAGCACATGAAAAGCGGCAAAACGTGGACAATGATGCCCTTGGCCAAAAAGGGCGTATGCGTTTTTTCCTGAATATATTCAGGAAAAAGCACATAGGCCCTTGTTGGCCAACCAAGCAACCTGGAAAGGCCAATCAGCGCTCCAAAGAAGTCTGGCTTCCCAGCGGGCAAAAGGGCCATGCGGAAAAAAGTGTCCAAACCAGAAATGCAGGACCGGCCATGGAGAAATGGGAGCCTTGCTACGCTGATGGGCGGGATGTAAATTGCCAACAGCCACTCTGGAGAAGTGTACGGTGTGTCCTGAAACATCTAAAAAACACAGCTTGGAGAGCATAGGGCACTTCCACTCATGGGCGTATAAATTGGGAAAACTAAAAATCAGCAAGACACAGGCACCCCAAAGTTTAGGGCTGCTCTGTTGACAAGAACCCCCACTTCATTTCACCTTAAATATCCTAGGAAAGAGAAAAATGGATAAAGAAGTTGTGGTCCTCATGTACAATGGAATATCACTCAGCCATGAAATCAACGTCATAAGGCTAGTAGCAGCACGATGAGTGGATTTAGGTACGACGATTCTAAGTGAAATAAGTCACACAGAAAAAGACACTTATCCTAAGATATCACTTCTAGAGGGAATGTAAAAACCGCTACACTTGAACTGAATTGCAAAACAGAACAGAGTCACACGTTTAGGAAACACACTATGGCTGCTGAACGGGAAAGGTGAGGTGGGGTGATGCATAAAACAAGGGTTTCAAATTAGCTCAGATACCGTTCCATAAACCCAATATGTAAGAGACAAGACCTATTCCTTTTTCAGTGAACTGGACTCAACACCCCCTATTCACCGCACAAGAATATATCTGACTAGTAAGAATCTTCAAACCTATGTATTGATATCTCTCTGTAAGTGAGTCAAGGGCGTGTAAAGCGGCATAAACACAGCCGTGAAAAGCAGCTAAACCCCATTATAAAAATAAATTACTTTTCAAAACCCGTGAAACAAAGACAGTGAAAGAGAGAGAAATTCTTACAAAATTCGTTCAGGGGCTGTGATGCAACCTGGATTGACCATATCTAGACCCACAGCTGATTGAGACATAAGGGTGGACACTCTTGGGGCTGAGAGGTTCGGTGAGGTTGGGTGAGCCAACGCAGACCCTTTCAAGTAATACTGCATGGTACTCATCCCATGGGTCCCAAATCTCCAGGTTCAAGGGCATCTTCCTACATCGAAAACAGGCATGAGAAACCCAGAAGATGGTACACCGTGTGATCGGGAAAGGTTTCTAAAACGCACCTCATTTCTCATCTCCTTTGCTCGGGTTCGCCATTCCAGCCGATTTACTAGCCATCTCCCTCCTTGGAGAATCAGCACCTTTAACCTCCTGTTCCGTAAAGGTTGCAATTTGTCCTGAGGATGAACGGGAAGAGGGGGAACCAATGAGAGACTAGCTCTAGGTGTTGGGACAGGCACAGGTCACTCTATTTTCCCATCAGGAAGAAGAATTAAGCACAAGCTCAGCCTGCCCCCCAGAACCAGAAGAGGGCCTGAAGCAATCCTGTGCTTTTGCGGCCAGCTCCCAAAAAAGCGACTGGAAAAATGGAGCTCAGGGGCACTGCAATTCACAAACCTGCAGAGCTTTAAATGATACCTCTCGTCCACAAATATATTAAGGGAAGGCAACGAAGAGGCTTTGAAAGCAAGGCAGAATTGCCGGAAACAGATTTCAGGAGGTAGATTCAAATCGCCTTGAAAGCACATGAAAAGCGGCAAAACGTGGACAATGATGCCCTTGGCCAAAAAGGGCGTATGCGTTTTTTCCTGAATATATTCAGGAAAAAGCACATAGGCCCTTGTTGGCCAACCAAGCAACCTGGAAAGGCCAATCAGCGCTCCAAAGAAGTCTGGCTTCCCAGCGGGCAAAAGGGCCATGCGGAAAAAAGTGTCCAAACCAGAAATGCAGGACCGGCCATGGAGAAATGGGAGCCTTGCTACGCTGATGGGCGGGATGTAAATTGCCAACAGCCACTCTGGAGAAGTGTACGGTGTGTCCTGAAACATCTAAAAAACACAGCTTGGAGAGCATAGGGCACTTCCACTCATGGGCGTATAAATTGGGAAAACTAAAAATCAGCAAGACACAGGCACCCCAAAGTTTAGGGCTGCTCTGTTGACAAGAACCCCCACTTCATTACACCTTAAATATCCTAGGAAAGAGAAAAATGGATAAAGAAGTTGTGGTCCTCATGTACAATGGAATATCACTCAGCCATGAAATCAACGTCATAAGGCTAGTAGCAGCACGATGAGTGGATTTAGGTACGACGATTCTAAGTGAAATAAGTCACACAGAAAAAGACACTTATCCTAAGATATCACTTCTAGAGGGAATGTAAAAACCGCTACACTTGAACTGAATTGCAAAACAGAACAGAGTCACACGTTTACAAAACACACTATGGCTGCTGAACGGGAAAGGTGAGGTGGGGTGATGCATAAAACAAGGGTTTCAAATTAGCTCAGATACCGTTCCATAAACCCAATATGTAAGAGACAAGACCTATTCCTTTTTCAGTGAACTGGACTCAACACCCCCTATTCACCGCACAAGAATATATCTGACTAGTAAGAATCTTCAAACCTATGTATTGATATCTCTCTGTAAGTGAGTCAAGGGCGTGTAAAGCGGCATAAACACAGCCGTGAAAAGCAGCTAAACCCCATTATAAAAATAAATTACTTTTCAAAACCCGTGAAACAAAGACAGTGAAAGAGAGAGAAATTCTTACAAAATTCGTTCAGGGGCTGTGATGCAACCTGGATTGACCATATCTAGACCCACAGCTGATTGAGACATAAGGGTGGACACTCTTGGGGCTGAGAGGTTCGGTGAGGTTGGGTGAGCCAACGCAGACCCTTTCAAGTAATACTGCATGGTACTCATCCCATGGGTCCCAAATCTCCAGGTTCAAGGGCATCTTCCTACATCGAAAACAGGCATGAGAAACCCAGAAGATGGTACACCGTGTGATCGGGAAAGGTTTCTAAAACGCACCTCATTTCTCATCTCCTTTGGTCGGGTTCGCCATTCCAGCCGATTTACTAGCCATCTCCCTCCTTGGAGAATCAGCACCTTTAACCTCCTGTTCCGTAAAGGTTGCAATTTGTCCTGAGGATGAACGGGAAGAGGGGGAACCAATGAGAGACTAGCTCTATGTGTTGGGACAGGCACAGGTCACTCTATTTTCCCATCAGGAAGAAGAATTAAGCACAAGCTCAGCCTGCCCCCCAGAACCAGAAGAGGGCCTGAAGCAATCCTGCGCTTTTGCGGCCAGCTCCCAAAAAAGCGAGTTGAAAAATGGAGCTCAGGGGCACTGCAATTCACAAACCTGCAGAGCTTTAAATGATACCTCTCGTCCACAAATATATTAAGGGAAGGCAACGAAGAGGCTTTGAAAGCAAGGCAGAATTGCCGGAAACAGATTTCAGGAGGTAGATTCAAATCGCCTTGAAAGCACATGAAAAGCGGCAAAACGTGGACAATGATGCCCTTGGCCAAAAAGGGCGTATGCGTTTTTTCCTGAATATATTCAGGAAAAAGCACATAGGCCCTTGTTGGCCAACCAAGCAACCTGGAAAGGCCAATCAGTGCTCCAAAGAAGTCTGGCTTCCCAGCGGACAAAAGGGCCATGCGGAAAAAAGTGTCCAAACCAGAAATGCAGGACCGGCCATGGAGAAATGGGAGCCTTGCTACGCTGATGGGCGGGATGTAAATTGCCAACAGCCACTCTGGAGAAGTGTACGGTGTGTCCTGAAACATCTAAAAAACACAGCTTGGAGAGCATAGGGCACTTCCACTCATGGGCGTATAAATTGGGAAAACTAAAAATCAGCAAGACACAGGCACCCCAAAGTTTAGGGCTGCTCTGTTGACAAGAACCCCCACTTCATTACACCTTAAATATCCTAGGAAAGAGAAAAATGGATAAAGAAGTTGTGGTCCTCATGTACAATGGAATATCACTCAGCCATGAAATCAACGTCATAAGGCTAGTAGCAGCACGATGAGTGGATTTAGGTACGACGATTCTAAGTGAAATAAGTCACACAGAAAAAGACACTTATCCTAAGATATCACTTCTAGAGGGAATGTAAAAACCGCTACACTTGAACTGAATTGCAAAACAGAACAGAGTCACACGTTTACAAAACACACTATGGCTGCTGAACGGGAAAGGTGAGGTGGGGTGATGCATAAAACAAGGGTTTCAAATTAGCTCAGATACCGTTCCATAAACCCAATATGTAAGAGACAAGACCTATTCCTTTTTCAGTGAACTGGACTCAACACCCCCTATTCACCGCACAAGAATATATCTGACTAGTAAGAATCTTCAAACCTATGTATTGATATCTCTCTGTAAGTGAGTCAAGGGCGTGTAAAGCGGCATAAACACAGCCGTGAAAAGCAGCTAAACCCCATTATAAAAATAAATTACTTTTCAAAACCCGTGAAACAAAGACAGTGAAAGAGAGAGAAATTCTTACAAAATTCGTTCAGGGGCTGTGATGCAACCTGGATTGACCATATCTAGACCCACAGCTGATTGAGACATAAGGGTGGACACTCTTGGGGCTGAGAGGTTCGGTGAGGTTGGGTGAGCCAATGCAGACCCTTTCAAGTAATACTGCATGGTACTCATCCCATGGGTCCCAAATCTCCAGGTTCAAGGGCATCTTCCTACATCGAAAACAGGCATGAGAAACCCAGAAGATGGTACACCGTGTGATCGGGAAAGGTTTCTAAAACGCACCTCATTTCTCATCTCCTTTGGTCGGGTTCGCCATTCCAGCCGATTTACTAACCATCTCCCTCCTTGGAGAATCAGCACCTTTAACCTCCTGTTCCGTAAAGGTTGCAATTTGTCCTGAGGATGAACGGGAAGAGGGGGAACCAATGAGAGACTAGCTCTAGGTGTTGGGACAGGCACAGGTCACTCTATTTTCCCATCAGGAAGAAGAATTAAGCACAAGCTCAGCCTGCCCCCCAGAACCAGAAGAGGGCCTGAAGCAATCCTGCGCTTTTGCGGCCAGCTCCCAAAAAAGCGACTGGAAAAATGGAGCTCAGGGGCACTGCAATTCACAAACCTGCAGAGCTTTAAATGATACCTCTCGTCCACAAATATATTAAGGGAAGGCAACGAAGAGGCTTTGAAAGCAAGGCAGAATTGCCGGAAACAGATTTCAGGAGGTAGATTCAAATCGCCTTGAAAGCACATGAAAAGCGGCAAAACGTGGACAATGATGCCCTTGGCCAAAAAGGGCGTATGCGTTTTTTCCTGAATATATTCAGGAAAAAGCACATAGGCCCTTGTTGGCCAACCAAGCAACCTGGAAAGGCCAATCAGCGCTCCAAAGAAGTCTGGCTTCCCAGCGGGCAAAAGGGCCATGCGGAAAAAAGTGTCCAAACCAGAAATGCAGGACCGGCCATGGAGAAATGGGAGCCTTGCTACGCTGATGGGCGGGATGTAAATTGCCAACAGCCACTCTGGAGAAGTGTACGGTGTGTCCTGAAACATCTAAAAAACACAGCTTGGAGAGCATAGGGCACTTCCACTCATGGGCGTATAAATTGGGAAAACTAAAAATCAGCAAGACACAGGCACCCCAAAGTTTAGGGCTGCTCTGTTGACAAGAACCCCCACTTCATTACACCTTAAATATCCTAGGAAAGAGAAAAATGGATAAAGAAGTTGTGGTCCTCATGTACAATGGAATATCACTCAGCCATGAAATCAACGTCATAAGGCTAGTAGCAGCACGATGAGTGGATTTAGGTACGACGATTCTAAGTGAAATAAGTCACACAGAAAAAGACACTTATCCTAAGATATCACTTCTAGAGGGAATGTAAAAACCGCTACACTTGACCTGAATTGCAAAACAGAACAGAGTCACACGTTTAGGAAACACACTATGGCTGCTGAACGGGAAAGGTGAGGTGGGGTGATGCATAAAACAAGGGTTTCAAATTAGCTCAGATACCGTTCCATAAACCCAATATGTAAGAGACAAGACCTATTCCTTTTTCAGTGAACTGGACTCAACACCCCCTATTCACCGCACAAGAATATATCTGACTAGTAAGAATCTTCAAACCTATGTATTGATATCTCTCTGTAAGTGAGTCAAGGGCGTGTAAAGCGGCATAAACACAGCCGTGAAAAGCAGCTAAACCCCATTATAAAAATAAATTACTTTTCAAAACCCGTGAAACAAAGACAGTGAAAGAGAGAGAAATTCTTACAAAATTCGTTCAGGGGCTGTGATGCAACCTGGATTGACCATATCTAGACCCACAGCTGATTGAGACATAAGGGTGGACACTCTTGGGGCTGAGAGGTTCGGTGAGGTTGGGTGAGCCAACGCAGACCCTTTCAAGTAATACTGCATGGTACTCATCCCATGGGTCCCAAATCTCCAGGTTCAAGGGCATCTTCCTACATCGAAAACAGGCATGAGAAACCCAGAAGATGGTACACCGTGTGATCGGGAAAGGTTTCTAAAACGCACCTCATTTCTCATCTCCTTTGGTCGGGTTCGCCATTCCAGCCGATTTACTAGCCATCTCCCTCCTTGGAGAATCAGCACCTTTAACCTCCTGTTCCGTAAAGGTTGCAATTTGTCCTGAGGATGAACGGGAAGAGGGGGAACCAATGAGAGACTAGCTCTAGGTGTTGGGACAGGCACAGGTCACTCTATTTTCCCATCAGGAAGAAGAATTAAGCACAAGCTCAGCCTGCCCCCCAGAACCAGAAGAGGGCCTGAAGCAATCCTGCGCTTTTGCGGCCAGCTCCCAAAAAAGCGAGTTGAAAAATGGAGCTCAGGGGCACTGCAATTCACAAACCTGCAGAGCTTTAAATGATACCTCTCGTCCACAAATATATTAAGGGAAGGCAACGAAGAGGCTTTGAAAGCAAGGCAGAATTGCCGGAAACAGATTTCAGGAGGTAGATTCAAATCGCCTTGAAAGCACATGAAAAGCGGCAAAACGTGGACAATGATGCCCTTGGCCAAAAAGGGCGTATGCGTTTTTTCCTGAATATATTCAGGAAAAAGCACATAGGCCCTTGTTGGCCAACCAAGCAACCTGGAAAGGCCAATCAGCGCTCCAAAGAAGTCTGGCTTCCCAGCGGGCAAAAGGGCCATGCGGAAAAAAGTGTCCAAACCAGAAATGCAGGACCGGCCATGGAGAAATGGGAGCCTTGCTACGCTGATGGGCGGGATGTAAATTGCCAACAGCCACTCTGGAGAAGTGTACGGTGTGTCCTGAAACATCTAAAAAACACAGCTTGGAGAGCATAGGGCACTTCCACTCATGGGCGTATAAATTGGGAAAACTAAAAATCAGCAAGACACAGGCACCCCAAAGTTTAGGGCTGCTCTGTTGACAAGAACCCCCACTTCATTACACCTTAAATATCCTAGGAAAGAGAAAAATGGATAAAGAAGTTGGGGTCCTCATGTACAATGGAATATCACTCAGCCATGAAATCAACGTCATAAGGCTAGTAGCAGCACGATGAGTGGATTTAGGTACGACGATTCTAAGTGAAATAAGTCACACAGAAAAAGACACTTATCCTAAGATATCACTTCGAGAGGGAATGTAAAAACCGCTACACTTGAACTGAATTGCAAAACAGAACAGAGTCACACGTTTAGGAAACACACTATGGCTGCTGAACGGGAAAGGTGAGGTGGGGTGATGCATAAAACAAGGGTTTCAAATTAGCTCAGATACCGTTCCATAAACCCAATATGTAAGAGACAAGACCTATTCCTTTTTCAGTGAACTGGACTCAACACCCCCTATTCACCGCACAAGAATATATCTGACTAGTAAGAATCTTCAAACCTATGTATTGATATCTCTCTGTAAGTGAGTCAAGGGCGTGTAAAGCGGCATAAACACAGCCGTGAAAAGCAGCTAAACCCCATTATAAAAATAAATTACTTTTCAAAACCCGTGAAACAAAGACAGTGAAAGAGAGAGAAATTCTTACAAAATTCGTTCAGGGGCTGTGATGCAACCTGGATTGACCATATCTAGACCCACAGCTGATTGAGACATAAGGGTGGACACTCTTGGGGCTGAGAGGTTCGGTGAGGTTGGGTGAGCCAACGCAGACCCTTTCAAGTAATACTGCATGGTACCCATCCCATGGGTCCCAAATCTCCAGGTTCAAGGGCATCTTCCTACATCGAAAACAGGCATGAGAAACCCAGAAGATGGTACACCGTGTGATCGGGAAAGGTTAATAAAACGCACCTCATTTCTCATCTCCTTTGGTCGGGTTCGCCATTCCAGCCGATTTACTAACAATCTCCCTCCTTGGAGAATCAGCACCTTTAACCTCCTGTTCCGTACAGGTTGCAAATTGTCCTGAGGATGAACGGGAAGAGGGGGAACCAATGAGAGACTAGCTCTAGGTGTTGGGACAGGCACAGGTCACTCTATTTTCCCATCAGGAAGAAGAATTAAGCACAAGCTCAGCCTGCCCCCCAGAACCAGAAGAGGGCCTGAAGCAATCCTGCGCTTTTGCGGCCAGCTCCCAAAAAAGCGAGTTGAAAAATGGAGCTCAGGGGCACTGCAATTCACAAACCTGCAGAGTTTTAAATGATACCTCTCGTCCACAAATATATTAAGGGAAGGCAACGAAGAGGCTTTGAAAGCAAGGCAGAATTGCCGGAAACAGATTTCAGGAGGTAGATTCGAATCGCCTTGAAAGCACATGAAAAGCGGCAAAACGTGGACAATGATGCCCTTGGCCAAAAAGGGCGTATGCGTTTTTTCCTGAATATATTCAGGAAAAAACGCATACGCGCTTTTTGGCCAACCAAGCAACCTGGAAAGGCAAATCAGCGCTCGAAAGAAGTCTCGCTTCCCAGCGGGCAAAAGGGCCATGCGGAAAAAAGTGTCCAAACCAGAAATGCAGGACCGGCCATGGAGAAATGGGAGCCTTGCTACGCTGATGGGCGGGATGTAAATTGCCAACAGCCACTCTGGAGAAGTGTACGGTGTGTCCAGAAACATCTAAAAAACACAGCTTGGAGAGCATAGGGCACTTCCACTCATGGGCGTATAAATTGGGAAAACTAAAAATCAGCAAGACACAGGCACCCCAAAGTTTAGGGCTGCTCTGTTGACAAGAACCCCCACTTCATTACACCTTAAATATCCCAGGAAAGAGAAAAATGGATAAAGAAGTTGTGGTCCTCATGTACAATGGAATATCACTCAGCCATGAAATCAACGTCATAAGGCTAGTAGCAGCACGATGAGTGGATTTAGGTACGACGATTCTAAGTGAAATAAGTCACACAGAAAAAGACACTTATCCTAAGATATCACTTCTAGAGGGAATGTAAAAACCGCTACACTTGAACTGAATTGCAAAACAGAACAGAGTCACACGTTTACAAAACACACTATGGCTGCTGAACGGGAAAGGTGAGGTGGGGTGATGCATAAAACAAGGGTTTCAAATTAGCTCAGATACCGTTCCATAAACCCAATATGTAAGAGACAAGACCTATTCCTTTTTCAGTGAACTGGACTCAACACCCCCTATTCACCGCACAAGAATATATCTGACTAGTAAGAATCTTCAAACCTATGTATTGATATCTCTCTGTAAGTGAGTCAAGGGCGTGTAAAGCGGCATAAACACAGCCGTGAAAAGCAGCTAAACCCCATTATAAAAATAAATTACTTTTCAAAACCCGTGAAACAAAGACAGTGAAAGAGAGAGAAATTCTTACAAAATTCGTTCAGGGGCTGTGATGCAACCTGGATTGACCATATCTAGACCCACAGCTGATTGAGACATAAGGGTGGACACTCTTGGGGCTGAGAGGTTCGGTGAGGTTGGGTGAGCCAACGCAGACCCTTTCAAGTAATACTGCATGGTACTCATCCCATGGGTCCCAAATCTCCAGGTTCAAGGGCATCTTCCTACATCGAAAACAGGCATGAGAAACCCAGAAGATGGTACACCGTGTGATCGGGAAAGGTTTCTAAAACGCACCTCATTTCTCATCTCCTTTGGTCGGGTTCGCCATTCCAGCCGATTTACTAGCCATCTCCCTCCTTGGAGAATCAGCACCTTTAACCTCCTGTTCCGTAAAGGTTGCAATTTGTCCTGAGGATGAACGGGAAGAGGGGGAACCAATGAGAGACTAGCTCTAGGTGTTGGGACAGGCACAGGTCACTCTATTTTCCCATCAGGAAGAAGAATTAAGCACAAGCTCAGCCTGCCCCCCAGAACCAGAAGAGGGCCTGAAGCAATCCTGCGCTTTTGCGGCCAGCTCCCAAAAAAGCGAGTTGAAAAATGGAGCTCAGGGGCACTGCAATTCACAAACCTGCAGAGCTTTAAATGATACCTCTCGTCCACAAATATATTAAGGGAAGGCAACGAAGAGGCTTTGAAAGCAAGGCAGAATTGCCGGAAACAGATTTCAGGAGGTAGATTCAAATCGCCTTGAAAGCACATGAAAAGCGGCAAAACGTGGACAATGATGCCCTTGGCCAAAAAGGGCGTATGCGTTTTTTCCTGAATATATTCAGGAAAAAGCACATAGGCCCTTGTTGGCCAACCAAGCAACCTGGAAAGGCCAATCAGTGCTCCAAAGAAGTCTGGCTTCCCAGCGGACAAAAGGGCCATGCGGAAAAAAGTGTCCAAACCAGAAATGCAGGACCGGCCATGGAGAAATGGGAGCCTTGCTACGCTGATGGGCGGGATGTAAATTGCCAACAGCCACTCTGGAGAAGTGTACGGTGTGTCCTGAAACATCTAAAAAACACAGCTTGGAGAGCATAGGGCACTTCCACTCATGGGCGTATAAATTGGGAAAACTAAAAATCAGCAAGACACAGGCACCCCAAAGTTTAGGGCTGCTCTGTTGACAAGAACCCCCACTTCATTACACCTTAAATATCCTAGGAAAGAGAAAAATGGATAAAGAAGTTGTGGTCCTCATGTACAATGGAATATCACTCAGCCATGAAATCAACGTCATAAGGCTAGTAGCAGCACGATGAGTGGATTTAGGTACGACGATTCTAAGTGAAATAAGTCACACAGAAAAAGACACTTATCCTAAGATATCACTTCTAGAGGGAATGTAAAAACCGCTACACTTGAACTGAATTGCAAAACAGAACAGAGTCACACGTTTACAAAACACACTATGGCTGCTGAACGGGAAAGGTGAGGTGGGGTGATGCATAAAACAAGGGTTTCAAATTAGCTCAGATACCGTTCCATAAACCCAATATGTAAGAGACAAGACCTATTCCTTTTTCAGTGAACTGGACTCAACACCCCCTATTCACCGCACAAGAATATATCTGACTAGTAAGAATCTTCAAACCTATGTATTGATATCTCTCTGTAAGTGAGTCAAGGGCGTGTAAAGCGGCATAAACACAGCCGTGAAAAGCAGCTAAACCCCATTATAAAAATAAATTACTTTTCAAAACCCGTGAAACAAAGACAGTGAAAGAGAGAGAAATTCTTACAAAATTCGTTCAGGGGCTGTGATGCAACCTGGATTGACCATATCTAGACCCACAGCTGATTGAGACATAAGGGTGGACACTCTTGGGGCTGAGAGGTTCGGTGAGGTTGGGTGAGCCAACGCAGACCCTTTCAAGTAATACTGCATGGTACTCATCCCATGGGTCCCAAATCTCCAGGTTCAAGGGCATCTTCCTACATCGAAAACAGGCATGAGAAACCCAGAAGATGGTACACCGTGTGATCGGGAAAGGTTTCTAAAACGCACCTCATTTCTCATCTCCTTTGCTCGGGTTCGCCATTCCAGCCGATTTACTAGCCATCTCCCTCCTTGGAGAATCAGCACCTTTAACCTCCTGTTCCGTAAAGGTTGCAATTTGTCCTGAGGATGAACGGGAAGAGGGGGAACCAATGAGAGACTAGCTCTAGGTGTTGGGACAGGCACAGGTCACTCTATTTTCCCATCAGGAAGAAGAATTAAGCACAAGCTCAGCCTGCCCCCCAGAACCAGAAGAGGGCCTGAAGCAATCCTGCGCTTTTGCGGCCAGCTCCCAAAAAAGCGAGTTGAAAAATGGAGCTCAGGGGCACTGCAATTCACAAACCTGCAGAGCTTTAAATGATACCTCTCGTCCACAAATATATTAAGGGAAGGCAACGAAGAGGCTTTGAAAGCAAGGCAGAATTGCCGGAAACAGATTTCAGGAGGTAGATTCAAATCGCCTTGAAAGCACATGAAAAGCGGCAAAACGTGGACAATGATGCCCTTGGCCAAAAAGGGCGTATGCGTTTTTTCCTGAATATATTCAGGAAAAAGCACATAGGCCCTTGTTGGCCAACCAAGCAACCTGGAAAGGCCAATCAGCGCTCCAAAGAAGTCTGGCTTCCCAGCGGGCAAAAGGGCCATGCGGAAAAAAGTGTCCAAACCAGAAATGCAGGACCGGCCATGGAGAAATGGGAGCCTTGCTACGCTGATGGGCGGGATGTAAATTGCCAACAGCCACTCTGGAGAAGTGTACGGTGTGTCCTGAAACATCTAAAAAACACAGCTTGGAGAGCATAGGGCACTTCCACTCATGGGCGTATAAATTGGGAAAACTAAAAATCAGCAAGACACAGGCACCCCAAAGTTTAGGGCTGCTCTGTTGACAAGAACCCCCACTTCATTACACCTTAAATATCCTAGGAAAGAGAAAAATGGATAAAGAAGTTGTGGTCCTCATGTACAATGGAATATCACTCAGCCATGAAATCAACGTCATAAGGCTAGTAGCAGCACGATGAGTGGATTTAGGTACGACGATTCTAAGTGAAATAAGTCACACAGAAAAAGACACTTATCCTAAGATATCACTTCTAGAGGGAATGTAAAAACCGCTACACTTGAACTGAATTGCAAAACAGAACAGAGTCACACGTTTAGGAAACACACTATGGCTGCTGAACGGGAAAGGTGAGGTGGGGTGATGCATAAAACAAGGGTTTCAAATTAGCTCAGATACCGTTCCATAAACCCAATATGTAAGAGACAAGACCTATTCCTTTTTCAGTGAACTGGACTCAACACCCCCTATTCACCGCACAAGAATATATCTGACTAGTAAGAATCTTCAAACCTATGTATTGATATCTCTCTGTAAGTGAGTCAAGGGCGTGTAAAGCGGCATAAACACAGCCGTGAAAAGCAGCTAAACCCCATTATAAAAATAAATTACTTTTCAAAACCCGTGAAACAAAGACAGTGAAAGAGAGAGAAATTCTTACAAAATTCGTTCAGGGGCTGTGATGCAACCTGGATTGACCATATCTAGACCCACAGCTGATTGAGACATAAGGGTGGACACTCTTGGGGCTGAGAGGTTCGGTGAGGTTGGGTGAGCCAACGCAGACCCTTTCAAGTAATACTGCATGGTACCCATCCCATGGGTCCCAAATCTCCAGGTTCAAGGGCATCTTCCTACATCGAAAACAGGCATGAGAAACCCAGAAGATGGTACACCGTGTGATCGGGAAAGGTTAATAAAACGCACCTCATTTCTCATCTCCTTTGGTCGGGTTCGCCATTCCAGCCGATTTACTAACAATCTCCCTCCTTGGAGAATCAGCACCTTTAACCTCCTGTTCCGTACAGGTTGCAAATTGTCCTGAGGATGAACGGGAAGAGGGGGAACCAATGAGAGACTAGCTCTAGGTGTTGGGACAGGCACAGGTCACTCTATTTTCCCATCAGGAAGAAGAATTAAGCACAAGCTCAGCCTGCCCCCCAGAACCAGAAGAGGGCCTGAAGCAATCCTGCGCTTTTGCGGCCAGCTCCCAAAAAAGCGAGTTGAAAAATGGAGCTCAGGGGCACTGCAATTCACAAACCTGCAGAGTTTTAAATGATACCTCTCGTCCACAAATATATTAAGGGAAGGCAACGAAGAGGCTTTGAAAGCAAGGCAGAATTGCCGGAAACAGATTTCAGGAGGTAGATTCGAATCGCCTTGAAAGCACATGAAAAGCGGCAAAACGTGGACAATGATGCCCTTGGCCAAAAAGGGCGTATGCGTTTTTTCCTGAATATATTCAGGAAAAAGCACATAGGCCCTTGTTGGCCAACCAAGCAACCTGGAAAGGCCAATCAGCGCTCCAAAGAAGTCTGGCTTCCCAGCGGGCAAAAGGGCCATGCGGAAAAAAGTGTCCAAACCAGAAATGCAGGACCGGCCATGGAGAAATGGGAGCCTTGCTACGCTGATGGGCGGGATGTAAATTGCCAACAGCCACTCTGGAGAAGTGTACGGTGTGTCCTGAAACATCTAAAAAACACAGCTTGGAGAGCATAGGGCACTTCCACTCATGGGCGTATAAATTGGGAAAACTAAAAATCAGCAAGACACAGGCACCCCAAAGTTTAGGGCTGCTCTGTTGACAAGAACCCCCACTTCATTACACCTTAAATATCCTAGGAAAGAGAAAAATGGATAAAGAAGTTGTGGTCCTCATGTACAATGGAATATCACTCAGCCATGAAATCAACGTCATAAGGCTAGTAGCAGCACGATGAGTGGATTTAGGTACGACGATTCTAAGTGAAATAAGTCACACAGAAAAAGACACTTATCCTAAGATATCACTTCTAGAGGGAATGTAAAAACCGCTACACTTGAACTGAATTGCAAAACAGAACAGAGTCACACGTTTAGGAAACACACTATGGCTGCTGAACGGGAAAGGTGAGGTGGGGTGATGCATAAAACAAGGGTTTCAAATTAGCTCAGATACCGTTCCATAAACCCAATATGTAAGAGACAAGACCTATTCCTTTTTCAGTGAACTGGACTCAACACCCCCTATTCACCGCACAAGAATATATCTGACTAGTAAGAATCTTCAAACCTATGTATTGATATCTCTCTGTAAGTGAGTCAAGGGCGTGTAAAGCGGCATAAACACAGCCGTGAAAAGCAGCTAAACCCCATTATAAAAATAAATTACTTTTCAAAACCCGTGAAACAAAGACAGTGAAAGAGAGAGAAATTCTTACAAAATTCGTTCAGGGGCTGTGATGCAACCTGGATTGACCATATCTAGACCCACAGCTGATTGAGACATAAGGGTGGACACTCTTGGGGCTGAGAGGTTCGGTGAGGTTGGGTGAGCCAACGCAGACCCTTTCAAGTAATACTGCATGGTACCCATCCCATGGGTCCCAAATCTCCAGGTTCAAGGGCATCTTCCTACATCGAAAACAGGCATGAGAAACCCAGAAGATGGTACACCGTGTGATCGGGAAAGGTTAATAAAACGCACCTCATTTCTCATCTCCTTTGGTCGGGTTCGCCATTCCAGCCGATTTACTAACAATCTCCCTCCTTGGAGAATCAGCACCTTTAACCTCCTGTTCCGTACAGGTTGCAAATTGTCCTGAGGATGAACGGGAAGAGGGGGAACCAATGAGAGACTAGCTCTAGGTGTTGGGACAGGCACAGGTCACTCTATTTTCCCATCAGGAAGAAGAATTAAGCACAAGCTCAGCCTGCCCCCCAGAACCAGAAGAGGGCCTGAAGCAATCCTGCGCTTTTGCGGCCAGCTCCCAAAAAAGCGAGTTGAAAAATGGAGCTCAGGGGCACTGCAATTCACAAACCTGCAGAGCTTTAAATGATACCTCTCGTCCACAAATATATTAAGGGAAGGCAACGAAGAGGCTTTGAAAGCAAGGCAGAATTGCCGGAAACAGATTTCAGGAGGTAGATTCGAATCGCCTTGAAAGCACATGAAAAGCGGCAAAACGTGGACAATGATGCCCTTGGCCAAAAAGGGCGTATGCGTTTTTTCCTGAATATATTCAGGAAAAAGCACATAGGCCCTTGTTGGCCAACCAAGCAACCTGGAAAGGCCAATCAGCGCTCCAAAGAAGTCTGGCTTCCCAGCGGGCAAAAGGGCCATGCGGAAAAAAGTGTCCAAACCAGAAATGCAGGACCGGCCATGGAGAAATGGGAGCCTTGCTACGCTGATGGGCGGGATGTAAATTGCCAACAGCCACTCTGGAGAAGTGTACGGTGTGTCCTGAAACATCTAAAAAACACAGCTTGGAGAGCATAGGGCACTTCCACTCATGGGCGTATAAATTGGGAAAACTAAAAATCAGCAAGACACAGGCACCCCAAAGTTTAGGGCTGCTCTGTTGACAAGAACCCCCACTTCATTACACCTTAAATATCCTAGGAAAGAGAAAAATGGATAAAGAAGTTGTGGTCCTCATGTACAATGGAATATCACTCAGCCATGAAATCAACGTCATAAGGCTAGTAGCAGCACGATGAGTGGATTTAGGTACGACGATTCTAAGTGAAATAAGTCACACAGAAAAAGACACTTATCCTAAGATATCACTTCTAGAGGGAATGTAAAAACCGCTACACTTGAACTGAATTGCAAAACAGAACAGAGTCACACGTTTAGGAAACACACTATGGCTGCTGAACGGGAAAGGTGAGGTGGGGTGATGCATAAAACAAGGGTTTCAAATTAGCTCAGATACCGTTCCATAAACCCAATATGTAAGAGACAAGACCTATTCCTTTTTCAGTGAACTGGACTCAACACCCCCTATTCACCGCACAAGAATATATCTGACTAGTAAGAATCTTCAAACCTATGTATTGATATCTCTCTGTAAGTGAGTCAAGGGCGTGTAAAGCGGCATAAACACAGCCGTGAAAAGCAGCTAAACCCCATTATAAAAATAAATTACTTTTCAAAACCCGTGAAACAAAGACAGTGAAAGAGAGAGAAATTCTTACAAAATTCGTTCAGGGGCTGTGATGCAACCTGGATTGACCATATCTAGACCCACAGCTGATTGAGACATAAGGGTGGACACTCTTGGGGCTGAGAGGTTCGGTGAGGTTGGGTGAGCCAACGCAGACCCTTTCAAGTAATACTGCATGGTACCCATCCCATGGGTCCCAAATCTCCAGGTTCAAGGGCATCTTCCTACATCGAAAACAGGCATGAGAAACCCAGAAGATGGTACACCGTGTGATCGGGAAAGGTTAATAAAACGCACCTCATTTCTCATCTCCTTTGGTCGGGTTCGCCATTCCAGCCGATTTACTAACAATCTCCCTCCTTGGAGAATCAGCACCTTTAACCTCCTGTTCCGTACAGGTTGCAAATTGTCCTGAGGATGAACGGGAAGAGGGGGAACCAATGAGAGACTAGCTCTAGGTGTTGGGACAGGCACAGGTCACTCTATTTTCCCATCAGGAAGAAGAATTAAGCACAAGCTCAGCCTGCCCCCCAGAACCAGAAGAGGGCCTGAAGCAATCCTGCGCTTTTGCGGCCAGCTCCCAAAAAAGCGAGTTGAAAAATGGAGCTCAGGGGCACTGCAATTCACAAACCTGCAGAGCTTTAAATGATACCTCTCGTCCACAAATATATTAAGGGAAGGCAACGAAGAGGCTTTGAAAGCAAGGCAGAATTGCCGGAAACAGATTTCAGGAGGTAGATTCGAATCGCCTTGAAAGCACATGAAAAGCGGCAAAACGTGGACAATGATGCCCTTGGCCAAAAAGGGCGTATGCGTTTTTTCCTGAATATATTCAGGAAAAAGCACATAGGCCCTTGTTGGCCAACCAAGCAACCTGGAAAGGCCAATCAGCGCTCCAAAGAAGTCTGGCTTCCCAGCGGGCAAAAGGGCCATGCGGAAAAAAGTGTCCAAACCAGAAATGCAGGACCGGCCATGGAGAAATGGGAGCCTTGCTACGCTGATGGGCGGGATGTAAATTGCCAACAGCCACTCTGGAGAAGTGTACGGTGTGTCCTGAAACATCTAAAAAACACAGCTTGGAGAGCATAGGGCACTTCCACTCATGGGCGTATAAATTGGGAAAACTAAAAATCAGCAAGACACAGGCACCCCAAAGTTTAGGGCTGCTCTGTTGACAAGAACCCCCACTTCATTACACCTTAAATATCCTAGGAAAGAGAAAAATGGATAAAGAAGTTGTGGTCCTCATGTACAATGGAATATCACTCAGCCATGAAATCAACGTCATAAGGCTAGTAGCAGCACGATGAGTGGATTTAGGTACGACGATTCTAAGTGAAATAAGTCACACAGAAAAAGACACTTATCCTAAGATATCACTTCTAGAGGGAATGTAAAAACCGCTACACTTGAACTGAATTGCAAAACAGAACAGAGTCACACGTTTAGGAAACACACTATGGCTGCTGAACGGGAAAGGTGAGGTGGGGTGATGCATAAAACAAGGGTTTCAAATTAGCTCAGATACCGTTCCATAAACCCAATATGTAAGAGACAAGACCTATTCCTTTTTCAGTGAACTGGACTCAACACCCCCTATTCACCGCACAAGAATATATCTGACTAGTAAGAATCTTCAAACCTATGTATTGATATCTCTCTGTAAGTGAGTCAAGGGCGTGTAAAGCGGCATAAACACAGCCGTGAAAAGCAGCTAAACCCCATTATAAAAATAAATTACTTTTCAAAACCCGTGAAACAAAGACAGTGAAAGAGAGAGAAATTCTTACAAAATTCGTTCAGGGGCTGTGATGCAACCTGGATTGACCATATCTAGACCCACAGCTGATTGAGACATAAGGGTGGACACTCTTGGGGCTGAGAGGTTCGGTGAGGTTGGGTGAGCCAACGCAGACCCTTTCAAGTAATACTGCATGGTACCCATCCCATGGGTCCCAAATCTCCAGGTTCAAGGGCATCTTCCTACATCGAAAACAGGCATGAGAAACCCAGAAGATGGTACACCGTGTGATCGGGAAAGGTTAATAAAACGCACCTCATTTCTCATCTCCTTTGGTCGGGTTCGCCATTCCAGCCGATTTACTAACAATCTCCCTCCTTGGAGAATCAGCACCTTTAACCTCCTGTTCCGTACAGGTTGCAAATTGTCCTGAGGATGAACGGGAAGAGGGGGAACCAATGAGAGACTAGCTCTAGGTGTTGGGACAGGCACAGGTCACTCTATTTTCCCATCAGGAAGAAGAATTAAGCACAAGCTCAGCCTGCCCCCCAGAACCAGAAGAGGGCCTGAAGCAATCCTGCGCTTTTGCGGCCAGCTCCCAAAAAAGCGAGTTGAAAAATGGAGCTCAGGGGCACTGCAATTCACAAACCTGCAGAGCTTTAAATGATACCTCTCGTCCACAAATATATTAAGGGAAGGCAACGAAGAGGCTTTGAAAGCAAGGCAGAATTGCCGGAAACAGATTTCAGGAGGTAGATTCGAATCGCCTTGAAAGCACATGAAAAGCGGCAAAACGTGGACAATGATGCCCTTGGCCAAAAAGGGCGTATGCGTTTTTTCCTGAATATATTCAGGAAAAAGCACATAGGCCCTTGTTGGCCAACCAAGCAACCTGGAAAGGCCAATCAGCGCTCCAAAGAAGTCTGGCTTCCCAGCGGGCAAAAGGGCCATGCGGAAAAAAGTGTCCAAACCAGAAATGCAGGACCGGCCATGGAAAAATGGGAGCCTTGCTACGCTGATGGGCGGGATGTAAATTGCCAACAGCCACTCTGGAGAAGTGTACGGTGTGTCCTGAAACATCTAAAAAACACAGCTTGGAGAGCATAGGGCACTTCCACTCATGGGCGTATAAATTGGGAAAACTAAAAATCAGCAAGACACAGGCACCCCAAAGTTTAGGGCTGCTCTGTTGACAAGAACCCCCACTTCATTACACCTTAAATATCCTAGGAAAGAGAAAAATGGATAAAGAAGTTGTGGTCCTCATGTACAATGGAATATCACTCAGCCATGAAATCAACGTCATAAGGCTAGTAGCAGCACGATGAGTGGATTTAGGTACGACGATTCTAAGTGAAATAAGTCACACAGAAAAAGACACTTATCCTAAGATATCACTTCTAGAGGGAATGTAAAAACCGCTACACTTGAACTGAATTGCAAAACAGAACAGAGTCACACGTTTAGGAAACACACTATGGCTGCTGAACGGGAAAGGTGAGGTGGGGTGATGCATAAAACAAGGGTTTCAAATTAGCTCAGATACCGTTCCATAAACCCAATATGTAAGAGACAAGACCTATTCCTTTTTCAGTGAACTGGACTCAACACCCCCTATTCACCGCACAAGAATATATCTGACTAGTAAGAATCTTCAAACCTATGTATTGATATCTCTCTGTAAGTGAGTCAAGGGCGTGTAAAGCGGCATAAACACAGCCGTGAAAAGCAGCTAAACCCCATTATAAAAATAAATTACTTTTCAAAACCCGTGAAACAAAGACAGTGAAAGAGAGAGAAATTCTTACAAAATTCGTTCAGGGGCTGTGATGCAACCTGGATTGACCATATCTAGACCCACAGCTGATTGAGACATAAGGGTGGACACTCTTGGGGCTGAGAGGTTCGGTGAGGTTGGGTGAGCCAACGCAGACCCTTTCAAGTAATACTGCATGGTACCCATCCCATGGGTCCCAAATCTCCAGGTTCAAGGGCATCTTCCTACATCGAAAACAGGCATGAGAAACCCAGAAGATGGTACACCGTGTGATCGGGAAAGGTTAATAAAACGCACCTCATTTCTCATCTCCTTTGGTCGGGTTCGCCATTCCAGCCGATTTACTAACAATCTCCCTCCTTGGAGAATCAGCACCTTTAACCTCCTGTTCCGTACAGGTTGCAAATTGTCCTGAGGATGAACGGGAAGAGGGGGAACCAATGAGAGACTAGCTCTAGGTGTTGGGACAGGCACAGGTCACTCTATTTTCCCATCAGGAAGAAGAATTAAGCACAAGCTCAGCCTGCCCCCCAGAACCAGAAGAGGGCCTGAAGCAATCCTGCGCTTTTGCGGCCAGCTCCCAAAAAAGCGAGTTGAAAAATGGAGCTCAGGGGCACTGCAATTCACAAACCTGCAGAGCTTTAAATGATACCTCTCGTCCACAAATATATTAAGGGAAGGCAACGAAGAGGCTTTGAAAGCAAGGCAGAATTGCCGGAAACAGATTTCAGGAGGTAGATTCGAATCGCCTTGAAAGCACATGAAAAGCGGCAAAACGTGGACAATGATGCCCTTGGCCAAAAAGGGCGTATGCGTTTTTTCCTGAATATATTCAGGAAAAAGCACATAGGCCCTTGTTGGCCAACCAAGCAACCTGGAAAGGCCAATCAGCGCTCCAAAGAAGTCTGGCTTCCCAGCGGGCAAAAGGGCCATGCGGAAAAAAGTGTCCAAACCAGAAATGCAGGACCGGCCATGGAGAAATGGGAGCCTTGCTACGCTGATGGGCGGGATGTAAATTGCCAACAGCCACTCTGGAGAAGTGTACGGTGTGTCCTGAAACATCTAAAAAACACAGCTTGGAGAGCATAGGGCACTTCCACTCATGGGCGTATAAATTGGGAAAACTAAAAATCAGCAAGACACAGGCACCCCAAAGTTTAGGGCTGCTCTGTTGACAAGAACCCCCACTTCATTACACCTTAAATATCCTAGGAAAGAGAAAAATGGATAAAGAAGTTGTGGTCCTCATGTACAATGGAATATCACTCAGCCATGAAATCAACGTCATAAGGCTAGTAGCAGCACGATGAGTGGATTTAGGTACGACGATTCTAAGTGAAATAAGTCACACAGAAAAAGACACTTATCCTAAGATATCACTTCTAGAGGGAATGTAAAAACCGCTACACTTGAACTGAATTGCAAAACAGAACAGAGTCACACGTTTAGGAAACACACTATGGCTGCTGAACGGGAAAGGTGAGGTGGGGTGATGCATAAAACAAGGGTTTCAAATTAGCTCAGATACCGTTCCATAAACCCAATATGTAAGAGACAAGACCTATTCCTTTTTCAGTGAACTGGACTCAACACCCCCTATTCACCGCACAAGAATATATCTGACTAGTAAGAATCTTCAAACCTATGTATTGATATCTCTCTGTAAGTGAGTCAAGGGCGTGTAAAGCGGCATAAACACAGCCGTGAAAAGCAGCTAAACCCCATTATAAAAATAAATTACTTTTCAAAACCCGTGAAACAAAGACAGTGAAAGAGAGAGAAATTCTTACAAAATTCGTTCAGGGGCTGTGATGCAACCTGGATTGACCATATCTAGACCCACAGCTGATTGAGACATAAGGGTGGACACTCTTGGGGCTGAGAGGTTCGGTGAGGTTGGGTGAGCCAACGCAGACCCTTTCAAGTAATACTGCATGGTACCCATCCCATGGGTCCCAAATCTCCAGGTTCAAGGGCATCTTCCTACATCGAAAACAGGCATGAGAAACCCAGAAGATGGTACACCGTGTGATCGGGAAAGGTTAATAAAACGCACCTCATTTCTCATCTCCTTTGGTCGGGTTCGCCATTCCAGCCGATTTACTAACAATCTCCCTCCTTGGAGAATCAGCACCTTTAACCTCCTGTTCCGTACAGGTTGCAAATTGTCCTGAGGATGAACGGGAAGAGGGGGAACCAATGAGAGACTAGCTCTAGGTGTTGGGACAGGCACAGGTCACTCTATTTTCCCATCAGGAAGAAGAATTAAGCACAAGCTCAGCCTGCCCCCCAGAACCAGAAGAGGGCCTGAAGCAATCCTGCGCTTTTGCGGCCAGCTCCCAAAAAAGCGAGTTGAAAAATGGAGCTCAGGGGCACTGCAATTCACAAACCTGCAGAGCTTTAAATGATACCTCTCGTCCACAAATATATTAAGGGAAGGCAACGAAGAGGCTTTGAAAGCAAGGCAGAATTGCCGGAAACAGATTTCAGGAGGTAGATTCGAATCGCCTTGAAAGCACATGAAAAGCGGCAAAACGTGGACAATGATGCCCTTGGCCAAAAAGGGCGTATGCGTTTTTTCCTGAATATATTCAGGAAAAAGCACATAGGCCCTTGTTGGCCAACCAAGCAACCTGGAAAGGCCAATCAGCGCTCCAAAGAAGTCTGGCTTCCCAGCGGGCAAAAGGGCCATGCGGAAAAAAGGGTCCAAACCAGAAATGCAGGACCGGCCATGGAGAAATGGGAGCCTTGCTACGCTGATGGGCGGGATGTAAATTGCCAACAGCCACTCTGGAGAAGTGTACGGTGTGTCCTGAAACATCTGAAAAACACAGCTTGGAGAGCATAGGGCACTTCCACTCATGGGCGTATAAATTGGGAAAACTAAAAATCAGCAAGACACAGGCACCCCAAAGTTGAGGGCTGCTCTGTTGACAAGAACCCCCACTTCATTTCACCTTAAATATCCTAGGAAAGAGAAAAATGGATAAAGAAGTTGTGGTCCTCATGTACAATGGAATATCACTCAGCCATGAAATCAACGTCATAAGGCTAGTAGCAGCACGATGAGTGGATTTAGGTACGACGATTCTAAGTGAAATAAGTCACACAGAAAAAGACACTTATCCTAAGATATCACTTCTAGAGGGAATGTAAAAACCGCTACACTTGAACTGAATTGCAAAACAGAACAGAGTCACACGTTTAGGAAACACACTATGGCTGCTGAACGGGAAAGGTGAGGTGGGGTGATGCATAAAACAAGGGTTTCAAATTAGCTCAGATACCGTTCCATAAACCCAATATGTAAGAGACAAGACCTATTCCTTTTTCAGTGAACTGGACTCAACACCCCCTATTCACCGCACAAGAATATATCTGACTAGTAAGAATCTTCAAACCTATGTATTGATATCTCTCTGTAAGTGAGTCAAGGGCGTGTAAAGCGGCATAAACACAGCCGTGAAAAGCAGCTAAACCCCATTATAAAAATAAATTACTTTTCAAAACCCGTGAAACAAAGACAGTGAAAGAGAGAGAAATTCTTACAAAATTCGTTCAGGGGCTGTGATGCAACCTGGATTGACCATATCTAGACCCACAGCTGATTGAGACATAAGGGTGGACACTCTTGGGGCTGAGAGGTTCGGTGAGGTTGGGTGAGCCAACGCAGACCCTTTCAAGTAATACTGCATGGTACCCATCCCATGGGTCCCAAATCTCCAGGTTCAAGGGCATCTTCCTACATCGAAAACAGGCATGAGAAACCCAGAAGATGGTACACCGTGTGATCGGGAAAGGTTAATAAAACGCACCTCATTTCTCATCTCCTTTGGTCGGGTTCGCCATTCCAGCCGATTTACTAACAATCTCCCTCCTTGGAGAATCAGCACCTTTAACCTCCTGTTCCGTACAGGTTGCAAATTGTCCTGAGGATGAACGGGAAGAGGGGGAACCAATGAGAGACTAGCTCTAGGTGTTGGGACAGGCACAGGTCACTCTATTTTCCCATCAGGAAGAAGAATTAAGCACAAGCTCAGCCTGCCCCCCAGAACCAGAAGAGGGCCTGAAGCAATCCTGCGCTTTTGCGGCCAGCTCCCAAAAAAGCGAGTTGAAAAATGGAGCTCAGGGGCACTGCAATTCACAAACCTGCAGAGCTTTAAATGATACCTCTCGTCCACAAATATATTAAGGGAAGGCAACGAAGAGGCTTTGAAAGCAAGGCAGAATTGCCGGAAACAGATTTCAGGAGGTAGATTCGAATCGCCTTGAAAGCACATGAAAAGCGGCAAAACGTGGACAATGATGCCCTTGGCCAAAAAGGGCGTATGCGTTTTTTCCTGAATATATTCAGGAAAAAGCACATAGGCCCTTGTTGGCCAACCAAGCAACCTGGAAAGGCCAATCAGCGCTCCAAAGAAGTCTGGCTTCCCAGCGGGCAAAAGGGCCATGCGGAAAAAAGTGTCCAAACCAGAAATGCAGGACCGGCCATGGAGAAATGGGAGCCTTGCTACGCTGATGGGCGGGATGTAAATTGCCAACAGCCACTCTGGAGAAGTGTACGGTGTGTCCTGAAACATCTGAAAAAGACAGCTTGGAGAGCATAGGGCACTTCCACTCATGGGCGTATAAATTGGGAAAACTAAAAATCAGCAAGACACAGGCACCCCAAAGTTGAGGGCTGCTCTGTTGACAAGAACCCCCACTTCATTTCACCTTAAATATCCTAGGAAAGAGAAAAATGGATAAAGAAGTTGTGGTCCTCATGTACAATGGAATATCACTCAGCCATGAAATCAACGTCATAAGGCTAGTAGCAGCACGATGAGTGGATTTAGGTACGACGATTCTAAGTGAAATAAGTCACACAGAAAAAGACAGTTATCCTAAGATATCACTTCTAGAGGGAATGTAAAAACCGCTACACTTGAACTGAATTGCAAAACAGAACAGAGTCACACGTTTAGGAAACACACTATGGCTGCTGAACGGGAAAGGTGAGGTGGGGTGATGCATAAAACAAGGGTTTCAAATTAGCTCAGATACCGTTCCATAAACCCAATATGTAAGAGACAAGACCTATTCCTTTTTCAGTGAACTGGACTCAACACCCCCTATTCACCGCACAAGAATATATCTGACTAGTAAGAATCTTCAAACCTATATATTGATATCTCTCTGTAACTGAGTCAAGGGGGTGTAAAGCGGCATAAACACAGCCGTGAAAAGCAGCTAAACCCCATTATAAAAATAAATTACTTTTCAAAACCCGTGAAACAAAGACAGTGAAAGAGAGAGAAATTCTTACAAAATTCGTTCAGGGGCTGTGATGCAACCTGGATTGACCATATCTAGACCCACAGCTGATTGAGACATCATGGTGGACACTCTTGGGGCTGAGAGGTTCGGTGAGGTTGGGTGAGCCAAAGCAGACCCTTTCAAGTAATACTGCATGGTACCCATCCCATGGGTCCCAAATCTCCAGGTTCAAGGGCATCTTCCTACATCGAAAACAGGCATGAGAAACCCAGAAGATGGTACACCGTGTGATCGGGAAAGGTTAATAAAACGCACCTCATTTCTCATCTCCTTTGCTCGGGTTCGCCATTCCAGCCGATTTACTAGCCATCTCCCTCCTTGGAGAATCAGCACCTTTAACCTCCTGTTCCGTACAGGTTGCAAATTGTCCTGAGGATGAACGGGAAGAGGGGGAACCAATGAGAGACTAGCTCTAGGTGTTGGGACAGGCACAGGTCACTCTATTTTCCCATCAGGAAGAAGAATTAAGCACAAGCTCAGCCTGCCCCCCAGAACCAGAAGAGGGCCTGAAGCAATCCTGCGCTTTTGCGGCCCGCTCCCAAAAAAGCGAGTTGAAAAATGGAGCTCAGGGGCACTGCAATTCACAAACCTGCAGAGTTTTAAATGATACCTCTCGTCCACAAATATATTAAGGGAAGGCAACGAAGAGGCTTTGAAAGCAAGGCAGAATTGCCGGAAACAGATTTCAGGAGGTAGATTCGAATCGCCTTGAAAGCACATGAAAAGCGGCAAAACGTGGACAATGATGCCCTTGGCCAAAAAGGGCGTATGCGTTTTTTCCTGAATATATTCAGGAAAAAACGCATACGCCCTTTTTGGCCAACCAAGCAACCTGGAAAGGCCAATCAGCGCTCCAAAGAAGTCTGGCTTCCCAGCGGGCAAAAGGGCCATGCGGAAAAAAGTGTCCAAACCAGAAATGCAGGACCGGCCATGGAGAAATGGGAGCCTTGCTACGCTGATGGGCGGGATGTAAATTGCCAACAGCCACTCTGGAGAAGTGTACGGTGTGTCCTGAAACATCTAAAAAACACAGCTTGGAGAGCATAGGGCACTTCCACTCATGGGCGTATAAATTGGGAAAACTAAAAATCAGCAAGACACAGGCACCCCAAAGTTTAGGGCTGCTCTGTTGACAAGAACCCCCACTTCATTACACCTTAAATATCCTAGGAAAGAGAAAAATGGATAAAGAAGTTGTGGTCCTCATGTACAATGGAATATCACTCAGCCATGAAATCAACGTCATAAGGCTAGTAGCAGCACGATGAGTGGATTTAGGTACGACGATTCTAAGTGAAATAAGTCACACAGAAAAAGACACTTATCCTAAGATATCACTTCTAGAGGGAATGTAAAAACCGCTACACTTGAACTGAATTGCAAAACAGAACAGAGTCACACGTTTACAAAACACACTATGGCTGCTGAACGGGAAAGGTGAGGTGGGGTGATGCATAAAACAAGGGTTTCAAATTAGCTCAGATACCGTTCCATAAACCCAATATGTAAGAGACAAGACCTATTCCTTTTTCAGTGAACTGGACTCAACACCCCCTATTCACCGCACAAGAATATATCTGACTAGTAAGAATCTTCAAACCTATGTATTGATATCTCTCTGTAAGTGAGTCAAGGGCGTGTAAAGCGGCATAAACACAGCCGTGAAAATCAGCTAAACCCCATTATAAAAATAAATTACTTTTCAAAACCCGTGAAACAAAGACAGTGAAAGAGAGAGAAATTCTTACAAAATTCGTTCAGGGGCTGTGATGCAACCTGGATTGACCATATCTAGACCCACAGCTGATTGAGACATAAGGGTGGACACTCTTGGGGCTGAGAGGTTCGGTGAGGTTGGGTGAGCCAACGCAGACCCTTTCAAGTAATACTGCATGGTACTCATCCCATGGGTCCCAAATCTCCAGGTTCAAGGGCATCTTCCTACATCGAAAACAGGCATGAGAAACCCAGAAGATGGTACACCGTGTGATCGGGAAAGGTTTCTAAAACGCACCTCATTTCTCATCTCCTTTGGTCGGGTTCGCCATTCCAGCCGATTTACTAGCCATCTCCCTCCTTGGAGAATCAGCACCTTTAACCTCCTGTTCCGTAAAGGTTGCAATTTGTCCTGAGGATGAACGGGAAGAGGGGGAACCAATGAGAGACTAGCTCTAGGTGTTGGGACAGGCACAGGTCACTCTATTTTCCCATCAGGAAGAAGAATTAAGCACAAGCTCAGCCTGCCCCCCAGAACCAGAAGAGGGCCTGAAGCAATCCTGCGCTTTTGCGGCCAGCTCCCAAAAAAGCGAGTTGAAAAATGGAGCTCAGGGGCACTGCAATTCACAAACCTGCAGAGCTTTAAATGATACCTCTCGTCCACAAATATATTAAGGGAAGGCAACGAAGAGGCTTTGAAAGCAAGGCAGAATTGCCGGAAACAGATTTCAGGAGGTAGATTCAAATCGCCTTGAAAGCACATGAAAAGCGGCAAAACGTGGACAATGATGCCCTTGGCCAAAAAGGGCGTATGCGTTTTTTCCTGAATATATTCAGGAAAAAGGACATAGGCCCTTGTTGGCCAACCAAGCAACCTGGAAAGGCCAATCAGCGCTCCAAAGAAGTCTGGCTTCCCAGCGGGCAAAAGGGCCATGCGGAAAAAAGTGTCCAAACCAGAAATGCAGGACCGGCCATGGAGAAATGGGAGCCTTGCTACGCTGATGGGCGGGATGTAAATTGCCAACAGCCACTCTGGAGAAGTGTACGGTGTGTCCTGAAACATCTAAAAAACACAGCTTGGAGAGCATAGGGCACTTCCACTCATGGGCGTATAAATTGGGAAAACTAAAAATCAGCAAGACACAGGCACCCCAAAGTTTAGGGCTGCTCTGTTGACAAGAACCCCCACTTCATTACACCTTAAATATCCTAGGAAAGAGAAAAATGGATAAAGAAGTTGTGGTCCTCATGTACAATGGAATATCACTCAGCCATGAAATCAACGTCATAAGGCTAGTAGCAGCACGATGAGTGGATTTAGGTACGACGATTCTAAGTGAAATAAGTCACACAGAAAAAGACACTTATCCTAAGATATCACTTCTAGAGGGAATGTAAAAACCGCTACACTTGAACTGAATTGCAAAACAGAACAGAGTCACACGTTTAGGAAACACACTATGGCTGCTGAACGGGAAAGGTGAGGTGGGGTGATGCATAAAACAAGGGTTTCAAATTAGCTCAGATACCGTTCCATAAACCCAATATGTAAGAGACAAGACCTATTCCTTTTTCAGTGAACTGGACTCAACACCCCCTATTCACCGCACAAGAATATATCTGACTAGTAAGAATCTTCAAACCTATGTATTGATATCTCTCTGTAAGTGAGTCAAGGGCGTGTAAAGCGGCATAAACACAGCCGTGAAAAACAGCTAAACCCCATTATAAAAATAAATTACTTTTCAAAACCCGTGAAACAAAGACAGTGAAAGAGAGAGAAATTCTTACAAAATTCGTTCAGGGGCTGTGATGCAACCTGGATTGACCATATCTAGACCCACAGCTGATTGAGACATAAGGGTGGACACTCTTGGGGCTGAGAGGTTCGGTGAGGTTGGGTGAGCCAACGCAGACCCTTTCAAGTAATACTGCATGGTACTCATCCCATGGGTCCCAAATCTCCAGGTTCAAGGGCATCTTCCTACATCGAAAACAGGCATGAGAAACCCAGAAGATGGTACACCGTGTGATCGGGAAAGGTTTCTAAAACGCACCTCATTTCTCATCTCCTTTGCTCGGGTTCGCCATTCCAGCCGATTTACTAGCCATCTCCCTCCTTGGAGAATCAGCACCTTTAACCTCCTGTTCCGTAAAGGTTGCAATTAGTCCTGAGGATGAACGGGAAGAGGGGGAACCAATGAGAGACTAGCTCTAGGTGTTGGGACAGGCACAGGTCACTCTATTTTCCCATCAGGAAGAAGAATTAAGCACAAGCTCAGCCTGCCCCGCAGAACCAGAAGAGGGCCTGAAGCAATCCTGCGCTTTTGCGGCCAGCTCCCAAAAAAGCGAGTTGAAAAATGGAGCTCAGGGGCACTGCAATTCACAAACCTGCAGAGTTTTAAATGATACCTCTCGTCCACAAATATATTAAGGGAAGGCAACGAAGAGGCTTTGAAAGCAAGGCAGAATTGCCGGAAACAGATTTCAGGAGGTAGATTCAAATCGCCTTGAAAGCACATGAAAAGCGGCAAAACGTGGACAATGATGCCCTTGGCCAAAAAGGGCGTATGCGTTTTTTCCTGAATATATTCAGGAAAAAGCACATAGGCCCTTGTTGGCCAACCAAGCAACCTGGAAAGGCCAATCAGCGCTCCAAAGAAGTCTGGCTTCCCAGCGGGCAAAAGGGCCATGCGGAAAAAAGTGTCCAAACCAGAAATGCAGGACCGGCCATGGAGAAATGGGAGCCTTGCTACGCTGATGGGCGGGATGTAAATTGCCAACAACCACTCTGGAGAAGTATACGGTGTGTCCTGAAACATCTAAAAAACACAGCTTGGAGAGCATAGGGCACTTCCACTCATGGGCGTATAAATTGGGAAAACTAAAAATCAGCAAGACACAGGCACCCCAAAGTTTAGGGCTGCTCTGTTGACAAGAACCCCCACTTCATTACACCTTAAATATCCTAGGAAAGAGAAAAATGGATAAAGAAGTTGTGGTCCTCATGTACAATGGAATATCACTCAGCCATGAAATCAACGTCATAAGGCTAGTAGCAGCACGATGAGTGGATTTAGGTACGACGATTCTAAGTGAAATAAGTCACACAGAAAAAGACACTTATCCTAAGATATCACTTCTAGAGGGAATGTAAAAACCGCTACACTTGAACTGAATTGCAAAACAGAACAGAGTCACACGTTTAGGAAACACACTATGGCTGCTGAACGGGAAAGGTGAGGTGGGGTGATGCATAAAACAAGGGTTTCAAATTAGCTCAGATACCGTTCCATAAACCCAATATGTAAGAGACAAGACCTATTCCTTTTTCAGTGAACTGGACTCAACACCCCCTATTCACCGCACAAGAATATATCTGACTAGTAAGAATCTTCAAACCTATGTATTGATATCTCTCTGTAAGTGAGTCAAGGGGGTGTAAAGCGGCATAAACACAGCCGTGAAAAGCAGCTAAACCCCATTATAAAAATAAATTACTTTTCAAAACCCGTGAAACAAAGACAGTGAAAGAGAGAGAAATTCTTACAAAATTCGTTCAGGGGCTGTGATGCAACCTGGATTGACCATATCTAGACCCACAGCTGATTGAGACATAAGGGTGGACACTCTTGGGGCTGAGAGGTTCGGTGAGGTTGGGTGAGCCAACGCAGACCCTTTCAAGTAATACTGCATGGTACCCATCCCATGGGTCCCAAATCTCCAGGTTCAAGGGCATCTTCCTACATCGAAAACAAGTATGAGAAACCCAGAAGATAGTACACCGTGTGATCGGGAAAGGTTAAAAAAACGCACCTCATTTCTCATCTCCTTTGGTCGGGTTCGCCATTCCAGCCGATTTACTAGCAATCTCCCTCCTTGGAGAATCAGCACCTTTAACCTCCTGTTCCGTACAGGTTGCAAATTGTCCTGAGGATGAACGGGAAGAGGGGGAACCAATGAGAGACTAGCTCTAGGTGTTGGGACAGGCACAGGTCACTCTATTTTCCCATCAGGAAGAAGAATTAAGCACAAGCTCAGCCTGCCCCCCAGAACCAGAAGAGGGCCTGAAGCAATCCTGCGCTTTTGCGGCCAGCTCCCAAAAAAGCGAGTTGAAAAATGGAGCTCAGGGGCACTGCAATTCACAAACCTGCAGAGTTTTAAATGATACCTCTCGTCCACAAATATATTAAGGGAAGGCAACGAAGAGGCTTTGAAAGCAAGGCAGAATTGCCAGAAACAGATTTCAGGAGGTAGATTCGAATCGCCTTGAAAGCACATGAAAAGCGGCAAAACGTGGACAATGATGCCCTTGGCCAAAAAGGGCATATGCGTTTTTTCCTGAATATATTCAGGAAAAAACGCATACGCCCTTTTTGGCCAACCAAGCAACCTGGAAAGGCAAATCAGCGCTCCAAAGAAGTCTCGCTTCCCAGCGGGCAAAAGGGCCATGCGGAAAAAAGTGTCCAAACCAGAAATGCAGGACCGGCCATGGAGAAATGGGAGCCTTGCTACGCTGATGGGCGGGATGTAAATTGCCAACAGCCACTCTGGAGAAGTGTACGGTGTGTACTGAAACATCTAAAAAACACAGTTTGGAGAGCAAAGGGCACTTCCACTCATGGGCGTATAAATTGGGAAAACTAAAAATCAGCAAGACACAGGCACCCCAAAGTTTAGGGCTGCTCTGTTGACAAGAACCCCCACTTCATTACACCTTAAATATCCTAGGAAAGAGAAAAATGGATAAAGAAGTTGTGGTCCTCATGTACAATGGAATATCACTCAGCCATGAAATCTACGTCATAAGGCTAGTAGCAGCACGATGAGTGGATTTAGGTACGACGATTCTAAGTGAAATAAGTCACACAGAAAAAGACACTTATCCTAAGATATCACTTCTAGAGGGAATGTAAAAACCGCTACACTTGAACTGAATTGCAATACAGAACAGAGTCACACGTTTAGAAAAGACACTATGGCTGCTGAACGGGAAAGGTGAGGTGGGGTGATGCATAAAACAAGGGTTTCAAATTAGCTCAGATACCGTTCCATAAACCCAATATGTAAGAGACAAGACCTATTCCTTTTTTAGTGAACTGGACTCAACACCCCCTATTCACCGCACAAGAATATATCTGACTAGTAAGAATCTTCAAACCTATGTATTGATATCTCTCTGTAAGTGAGTCAAGGGGGTGTAAAGCGGCATAAACACAGCCGTGAAAAGCAGCTAAACCCCATTATAAAAATAAATTACTTTTCAAAACCCGTGAAACAAAGACAGTGAAAGAGAGAGAAATTCTTACAAAATTCGTTCAGGGGCTGTGATGCAACCTGGATTGACCATATCTAGACCCACAGCTGATTGAGACATAAGGGTGGACACTCTTGGGGCTGAGAGGTTCGGTGAGGTTGGGTGAGCCAACGCAGACCCTTTCAAGTAATACTGCATGGTACTCATCCCATGGGTCCCAAATCTCCAGGTTCAAGGGCATCTTCCTACATCGAAAACAGGCATGAGAAACCCAGAAGATGGTACACCGTGTGATCGGGAAAGGTTTCTAAAACGCACCTCATTTCTCATCTCCTTTGCTCGTGTTCGCCATTCCAGCCGATTTACTAGCCATCTCCCTCCTTGGAGAATCAGCACCTTTAACCTCCTGTTCCGTAAAGGTTGCAATTTGTCCTGAGGATGAACGGGAAGAGGGGGAACCAATGAGAGACTAGCTCTAGGTGTTGGGACAGGCACAGGTCACTCTATTTTCCCATCAGGAAGAAGAATTAAGCACAAGCTCAGCCTGCCCCCCAGAACCAGAAGAGGGCCTGAAGCAATCCTGCGCTTTTGCGGCCAGCTCCCAAAAAAGCGAGTTGAAAAATGGAGCTCAGGGGCACTGCAATTCACAAACCTGCAGAGTTTTAAATGATACCTCTCGTCCACAAATATATTAAGGGAAGGCAACGAAGAGGCTTTGAAAGCAAGGCAGAATTGCCGGAAACAGATTTCAGGAGGTAGATTCAAATCGCCTTGAAAGCACATGAAAAGCGGCAAAACGTGGACAATGATGCCCTTGGCCAAAAAGGGCGTATGCGTTTTTTCCTGAATATATTCAGGAAAAAACGCATACGCCCTTTTTGGCCAACCAAGCAACCTGGAAAGGCCAATCAGCGCTCCAAAGAAGTCTGGCTTCCCAGCGGGCAAAAGGGCCATGCGGAAAAAAGTGTCCAAACCAGAAATGCAGGACCGGCCATGGAGAAATGGGAGCCTTGCTACGCTGATGGGCGGGATGTAAATTGCCAACAGCCACTCTGGAGAAGTGTACGGTGTGTCCTGAAACATCTAAAAAACACAGCTTGGAGAGCAAAGGGCACTTCCACTCATGGGCGTATAAATTGGGAAAACTAAAAATCAGCAAGACACAGGCACCCCAAAGTTTAGGGCTGCTCTGTTGACAAGAACCCCCACTTCATTACACCTTAAATATCCTAGGAAAGAGAAAAATGGATAAAGAAGTTGTGGTCCTCATGTACAATGGAATATCACTCAGCCATGAAATCTACGTCATAAGGCTAGTAGCAGCACGATGAGTGGATTTAGGTACGACGATTCTAAGTGAAATAAGTCACACAGAAAAAGACACTTATCCTAAGATATCACTTCTAGAGGGAATGTAAAAACCGCTACACTTGAACTGAATTGCAATACAGAACAGAGTCACACGTTTAGAAAAGACACTATGGCTGCTGAACGGGAAAGGTGAGGTGGGGTGATGCATAAAACAAGGGTTTCAAATTAGCTCAGATACCGTTCCATAAACCCAATATGTAAGAGACAAGACCTATTCCTTTTTTAGTGAACTGGACTCAACACCCCCTATTCACCGCACAAGAATATATCTGACTAGTAAGAATCTTCAAACCTATGTATTGATATCTCTCTGTAAGTGAGTCAAGGGCGTGTAAAGCGGCATAAACACAGCCGTGAAAAGCAGCTAAACCCCATTATAAAAATAAATTACTTTTCAAAACCCGTGAAACAAAGACAGTGAAAGAGAGAGAAATTCTTACAAAATTCGTTCAGGGGCTGTGATGCAACCTGGATTGACCATATCTAGACCCACAGCTGATTGAGACATAAGGGTGGACACTCTTGGGGCTGAGAGGTTCGGTGAGGTTGGGTGAGCCAACGCAGACCCTTTCAAGTAATACTGCATGGTACTCATCCCATGGGTCCCAAATCTCCAGGTTCAAGGGCATCTTCCTACATCGAAAACAGGCATGAGAAACCCAGAAGATGGTACACCGTGTGATCGGGAAAGGTTTCTAAAACGCACCTCATTTCTCATCTCCTTTGCTCGGGTTCGCCATTCCAGCCGATTTACTAGCCATCTCCCTCCTTGGAGAATCAGCACCTTTAACCTCCTGTTCCGTACAGGTTGCAAATTGTCCTGAGGATGAACGGGAAGAGGGGGAACCAATGAGAGACTAGCTCTAGGTGTTGGGACAGGCACAGGTCACTCTATTTTCCCATCAGGAAGAAGAATTAAGCACAAGCTCAGCCTGCCCCCCAGAACCAGAAGAGGGCCTGAAGCAATCCTGCGCTTTTGCGGCCAGCTCCCAAAAAAGCGAGTTGAAAAATGGAGCTCAGGGGCACTGCAATTCACAAACCTGCAGAGTTTTAAATGATACCTCTCGTCCACAAATATATTAAGGGAAGGCAACGAAGAGGCTTTGAAAGCAAGGCAGAATTGCCGGAAACAGATTTCAGGAGGTAGATTCGAATCGCCTTGAAAGCACATGAAAAGCGGCAAAACGTGGACAATGATGCCCTTGGCCAAAAAGGGCGTATGCGTTTTTTCCTGAATATATTCAGGAAAAAACGCATACGCCCTTTTTGGCCAACCAAGCAACCTGGAAAGGCCAATCAGCGCTGCAAAGAAGTCTCGCTTTCCAGCGGGCAAAAGGGCCATGCGGAAAAAAGTGTCCAAACCCGAAATGCAGGACCGGCCATGGAGAAATGGGAGCCTTGCTACGCTGATGGGCGGGATGTAAATTGCCAACAGCCACTCTGGAGAAGTGTACGGTGTGTCCTGAAACATCTAAAAAACACAGCTTGGAGAGCATAGGGCACTTCCACTCATGGGCGTATAAATTGGGAAAACTAAAAATCAGCAAGACACAGGCACCCCAAAGTTTAGGGCTGCTCTGTTGACAAGAACCCCCACTTCAGTACACCTTAAATATCCTAGGAAAGAGAAAAATGGATAAAGAAGTTGGGGTCCTCATGTACAATGGAATATCACTCAGCCATGAAATCTACGTCATAAGGCTAATAGCAGCACGATGAGTGGATTTAGGTACGACGATTCTAAGTGAAATAAGTCACACAGAAAAAGATACTTATCCTAAGATATCACTTCTAGAGGGAATGTAAAAACCGCTACACTTGAACTGAATTGCAAAACAGAACAGAGTCACACGTTTAGGAAACACACTATGGCTGCTGAACGGGAAAGGTGAGGTGGGGTGATGCATAAAACAAGGGTTTCAAATTAGCTCAGATACCGTTCCATAAACCCAATATGTAAGAGACAAGACCTATTCCTTTTTCAGTGAACTGGACTCAACACCCCCTATTCACCGCACAAGAATATATCTGACTAGTAAGAATCTTTAAACCTATGTATTGATATCTCTCTGTAAGTGAGTCAAGGGCGTGTAAAGCGGCATAAACACAGCCGTGAAAAGCAGCTAAACCCCATTATAAAAATAAATTACTTTTCAAAACCCGTGAAACAAAGACAGTGAAAGAGAGAGAAATTCTTACAAAATTCGTTCAGGGGCTGTGATGCAACCTGGATTGACCATATCTAGACCCACAGCTGATTGAGACATAAGGGTGGACACTCTTGGGGCTGAGAGGTTCGGTGAGGTTGGGTGAGCCAACGCAGACCCTTTCAAGTAATACTGCATGGTACCCATCCCATGGGTCCCAAATCTCCAGGTTCAAGGGCATCTTCCTACATCGAAAACAGGCATGAGAAACCCAGAAGATGGTACACCGTGTGATCGGGAAAGGTTTCTAAAACGCACCTCATTTCTCATCTCCTTTGGTCGGGTTCGCCATTCCAGCCGATTTACTAGCCATCTCCCTCCTTGGAGAATCAGCACCTTTAACCTCCTGTTCCGTACAGGTTGCAAATTGTCCTGAGGATGAACTGGAAGAGGGGGAACCAATGAGAGACTAGCTCTAGGTGTTGGGACAGGCAGAGGTCACTCTATTTTCCCATCAGGAAGAAGAATTAAGCACAAGCTCAGCCTGCCCCTCAGAACCAGAAGAGGGCCTGAAGCAGTCCTGCGCTTTTGCGGCCAGCTCCCAAAAAAGCGAGTTGAAAAATGGAGCTCAGGGGCACTGCAATTCACAAACCTGCAGAGTTTTAAATGATACCTCTCGTCCACAAATATATTAAGGGAAGGCAACGAAGAGTCTTTGAAAGCAAGGCAGAATTGCCGGAAACAGATTTCAGGAGGTAGATTCGAATCGCCTTGAAAGCACATGAAAAGCGGCAAAACGTGGACAATGATGCCCTTGGCCAAAAAGGGCGTATGCGTTTTTTCCTGAATATATTCAGGAAAAAACGCATTCGCCCTTTTTGGCCAACCAAGCAACCTGGAAAGGCAAATCAGCGCTCCAAAGAAGTCTCGCTTCCCAGCGGGCAAAAGGGCCATGCGGAAAAACGTGTCCAAACCAGAAATGCAGGACCGGCCATGGAGAAATGGGAGCCTTGCTACGCTGATGGGCGGGATGTAAATTGCCAACAGCCACTCTGGAGAAGTGTACGGTGTGTACTGAAACATCTGAAAAACACAGCTTGGAGAGCATAGGGCACTTCCACTCATGGGCGTATAAATTGGGAAAACTAAAAATCAGCAAGACACAGGCACCCCAAAGTTTAGGGCTGCTCTGTTGACAAGAACCCCCACTTCATTACACCTTAAATATCCTAGGAAAGAGAAAAATGGATAAAGAAGTTGGGGTCCTCATGTACAATGGAATATCACTCAGCCATGAAATCAACGTCATAAGGCTAGTAGCAGCACCATGAGTGGATTTAGGTACGACGATTCTAAGTGAAATAAGTCACACAGAAAAAGACACTTATCATAAGATATCACTTGTAGAGGGAATGTAAAAACCGCTACACTTGAACTGAATTACAAAACAGAACAGAGTCACACGTTTAGAAAACACACTATGGCTGCTGAACGGGAAAGGTGAGGTGGGGTGATGCATAAAACAAGGGTTTCAAATTAGCTCCGATACCGTTCCATAAACCCAATATGTAAGAGACAAGGCCTATTCCTTTTTCAGTGAACTGGACTCAACACCCCCTATTCACCGCACAAGAATATATCTGACTAGTAAGAATCTTCAAACCTATGTATTGATAGCTCTCTGTAAGTGAGTCAAGGGGGTGTAAAGCGGCATAAACACAGCCGTGAAAAGCAGCTAAACCCCATTATAAAAATAAATTACTTTTCAAAACCCGTGAAACAAAGACAGTGAAAGAGAGAGAAATTCTTACAAAATTCGTTCAGGGGCTGTGATGCAACCTGGATTGACCATATCTAGACCCACAGCTGATTGAGACATAAGGGTGGACACTCTTGGGTCTGAGAGGTTCGGTGAGGTTGGGTGAGCCAACGCAGACCCTTTCAAGTAATACTGCATGGTACCCATACCATGGGTCCCAAATCTCCAGGTTCAAGGGCATCTTCCTACTTCGAAAACAGGCATGAGAAACCCAGAAGATGGTACACCGTGTGATCGGGAAAGGTTTCTAAAACGCACCTCATTTCTCATCTCCTTTGCTCGGGTTCGCCATTCCAGCCGATTTACTAGCCATCTCCCTCCTTGGAGAATCAGCACCTTTAACCTCCTGTTCCTTACAGGTTGCAATTTGTCCTGAGGATGAACGGGAAGAGGGGGAACCAATGAGAGACTAGCTCTAGGTGTTGGGACAGGCACAGGTCACTCTATTTTCCCATCAGGAAGAAGAATTAAGCACAAGCTCAGCCTGCCCCCCAGAACCAGAAGAGGGCCTGAAGCAATCCTGCGCTTTTGCGGCCAGCTCCCAAAAAAGCGAGTTGAAAAACGAAGCTCAGGGGCACTGCAATTCACAAACCTGCAGAGTTTTAAATGATACCTCTCGTCCACAAATATATTAAGGGAAGGCAACGAAGAGGCTTTGAAAGCAAGGCAGAATTGCAGGAAACAGATTTCAGGAGGTAGATTCGAATCGCCTTGAAAGCACATGAAAAGCGGCAAAACGTGTACAATGATGCCCTTGGCCAAAAAGGGCGTATGCGTTTTTTCCTGAATATATTCAGGAAAAAACGCATACGCCCGTTTTGGCCAACCAAGCAACCTGGAAAGGCAAATCAGCGCTCCAAAGAAGTCTGGCTTCCCAGCGGGCAAAAGGGCCATGCGGAAAAAAGTGTCCAAACCAGAAATGCAGGACCGGCCATCGAGAAATGGGAGCCTGGCTACGCTGATGGGTGGGATGTAAATTGCCAACAGCCACTCTGGAGAAGTGTAAGGTGTGTTCTGAAACATCTAAAAAACACAGCTGGGAGAGCATAGGGCACTTCCACTCATGGGCGTATAAATTGGGAAAACTAAAAATCAGCAAGACACAGGCACCCCAAAGTTTAGGGCTGCTCTGTTGACAAGAACCCCCACTTCATTACACCTTAAATATCCTAGGAAAGAGAAAAATGGATAAAGAAGTTGTGGTCCTCATGTACAATGGAATATCACTCAGCCATGAAATCAACGTCATAAGGCTAGTAGCAGCACGATGAGTGTATTTAGGTAAGACGATTCTAAGTGAAATAAGTCACACAGAAAAAGACACTTATCCTAAGATATCACTTAGAGAGGGAATGTAAAAACCGCTACACTTGAACTGAATTGCAAAACAGAACAGAGTCACACCTTTAGAAAACACAGTATGGCTGCTGAACGGGAAAGGTGAGGTGGGGTGATGCATAAAACAAGGGTTTCAAATTAGCTCAGATACCGTTCCATAAACCCAATATGTAAGAGACAAGACCTATTCCTTTTTCAGTGACCAGGACTCAACACCCCCTATTCACCGCACAAGAATATATCTGACTAGTAAGAATCTTCAAACCTATGTATTGATATCTCTCTGTAAGTGAGTCAAGGGCGTGTAAAGCGGCATAACCACAGCCGTGAAAAGCAGCTAAACCCCATTATAAAAATAAATTACTTTTCAAAACCCTTGAAACAAAGACAGTGAAAGAGAGAGAAATTCTTACAAAATTCGTTCAGGGGCTGTGATGCAAACTGGATTGACCATATCTAGACCCACAGCTGATTGAGACATAAGGGTGGACACTCTTGGGGCTGAGAGTTTCGGTGAGGTTGGTTGAGCCAACGCAGACCCTTTCAAGTAATACTGCATGGTACCCATCCCATGGGTCCCAAATCTCCAGGTTCAAGGGCATCTTCCTACATCGAAAACAGGCATGAGAAACCCAGAAGATGGTACACCGTGTGATCGGGAAAGGTTTCTAAAACGCACCTCATTTCTCATCTCCTTTGCTCGGGTTCGCCATTCCAGCCGATTTACTAGCCATCTCCCTCCTTGGAGAATCAGCACCTTTAACCTCCTGTTCCGTACAGGTTGCAATTTGTCCTGAGGATGAACAAGAAGAGGGGGAACCAATGAGAGACTAGCTCTAGGTGTTGGGACAGGCACAGGTCACTCTATTTTCCCATCAGGAAGAAGAATTAAGCACAAGCTCAGCCTGCCCCTCAGAATCAGAAGAGGGCCTGAAGCAATCCTGCGCTTTTGCGGCCAGCTCCTAAAAAAGCGAGTTGAAAAATGGAGCTCAGGGGCACTGCAATTCACAAACCTGCAGAGTTTTAAATGATACCTCTCGTCCACAAATATATTAAGGGAAGGCAACGAAGAGGCTTTGAAAGCAAGGCAGAATTGCAGGAAACAGATTTCAGGAGGTAGATTCGAATCGCCTTGAAAGCACATGAAAAGCGGCAAAACGTGGACAATGATGCCCTTGGCCAAAAAGGGCGTATGCGTTTTTTCCTGAATATATTCAGGAAAAAACGCATACGCCCTTTTTGGCCAACCAAGCAACCTGGAAAGGCAAATCAGCGCTCCAAAGAAGTCTGGCTTCCCAGCGGGCAAAAGGGCCATGCGGAAAAAAGTGTCCAAAGCAGAAATGCAGGACCGGCCATGGAGAAATGGGAGCCTTGCTACGCTGATGGGCGGGATGTAAATTGCCAACAGCCACTCTGGAGAAGTGTACGGTGTGTCCTGAAACATCTGAAAAACACAGCTTGGAGAGCATAGGGCACTTCCACTCATGGGCGTATAAATTGGGAAAACTAAAAATCAGCAAGACACAGGCACCCCAAAGTTTAGGGCTGCTCTGTTGACAAGAACCCCCACTTCATTACACCTTAAATATCCTAGGAAAGAGAAAAATGGATAAAGAAGTTGGGGTCCTCATGTACAATGGAATATCACTCAGCCATGAAATCAACGTCATAAGGCTAGTAGCAGCACGATGAGTGGATTTAGGTACGACGATTCTAAGTGAAATCAGTCACACAGAAAAAGACACTTATCCTAAGATATCACTTCGAGAGGGAATGTAAAAACCGCTACACTTGAACTGAATTACAAAACAGAACAGAGTCACACGTTTAGAAAACACACTATGGCTGCTGAACGGGAAAGGTGAGGTGGGCATAAAACAAGGGTTTCAAATTAGCTCAGATACCGTTCCATAAACCCAATATGTAAGAGACAAGGCCTATTCCTTTTTCAGTGAACTGGACTCAACACCCCCTATTCACCGCACAAGAATATATCTGACTAGTAAGAATCTTCAAACCTATGTATTGATATCTCTCTGTAAGTGAGTCAAGGGGGTGTAAAGCGGCATAAACACAGCCGTGAAAAGCAGCTACACCCCATTATAAAAATAAATTACTTTTCAAAACCCGTGAAAGAAAGACAGTGAAAGAGAGAGAAATTCTTACAAAATTCGTTCAGGGGCTGTGATGCAACCTGGATTGACCATATCTAGACCCACAGCTGATTGAGACATCAGGGTGGACACTCTTGGGGCTGAGAGGTTCGGTGAGGTTGGGTGAGCCAACGCAGACCCTTTCAAGTAATACTGCATGGTACCCATCCCATGGGTCCCAAATCTCCAGGTTCAAGGGCATCTTCCTACGTCGAAAACAGGCATGAGAAACCCAGAAGATGGTACACCGTGTGATCGGGAAAGGTTTCTAAAACGCACCTCATTTCTCATCTCCTTTGCTCGGGTTCGCCATTCCAGCCGATTTACTAGCCATCTCCCTCCTTGGAGAATCAGCACCTTTAACCTCCTGTTCAGTACAGGTTGCAATTTGTCCTGAGGATGAACGGGAAGAGGGGGAACCAATGAGAGACTAACTCTAGGTGTTGGGACAGGCACAGGTCACTCTATTTTCCCATCAGGAAGAAGAATTAAGCACAAGCTCAGCCTGCCCCCCAGAACCAGAAGAGGGCCTGAAGCAATCCTGCGCTTTTGCGGCCAGCTCCCAAAAAAGCGAGTTGAAAAATGGAGCTCAGGGGCACTGCAATTCACAAACCTGCAGAGTTTTAAATGATACCTCTCGTCCACAAATATATTAAGGGAAGGCAACGAAGAGGCTTTGAAAGCAAGGCAGAATTGCAGGAAACAGATTTCAGGAGGTAGATTCGAATCGCCTTGAAAGCACATGAAAAGCGGCAAAACGTGGACAATGATGCCCTTGGCCAAAAAGGGCGTATGCGTTTTTTCCTGAATATATTCAGGAAAAAACGCATACGCCCTTTTTGGCCAACCAAGCAACCTGGAAAGGCAAATCAGCGCTCCAAAGAAGTCTGGCTTCCCAGCGGGCAAAAGGGCCATGCGGAAAAAAGTGTCCAAAGCAGAAATGCAGGACCGGCCATGGAGAAATGGGAGCCTTGCTACGCTGATGGGCGGGATGTAAATTGCCAACAGCCACTCTGGAGAAGTGTACGGTGTGTCCTGAAACATCTAAAAAACACAGCTTGGAGAGCATAGGGCACTTCCACTCATGGGCGTATAAATTGGGAAAACTAAAAATCAGCAAGACACAGGCACCCCAAAGTTTAGGGCTGCTCTGTTGACAAGAACCCCCACTTCATTACACCTTAAATATCCTAGGAAAGAGAAAAATGGATAAAGAAGTTGTGGTCCTCATATACAATGGAATATCACTCAGCCATGAAATCAACGTCATAAGGCTAGTAGCAGCACGATGAGTGGATTTAGGTACGACGATTCTAAGTGAAATAAGTCACACAGAAAAAGACACTTATCCTAAGATATCACTTATAGAGGGAATGTAAAAACCGCTACACTTGAACTGAATTACAAAACAGAACAGAGTCACACGTTTAGAAAACACACTATGGCTGCTGAACGGGAAAGGTGAGGTGGGGTGATGCATAAAACAAGGGTTTCAAATTAGCTCAGATACCGTTCCATAAACCCAATATGTAAGAGAAAAGGCCTATTCCTTTTTCAGTGAACTGGACTCAACACCCCCTATTCACCGCACAAGAATATATCTGACTAGTAAGAATCTTCAAACCTATGTATTGATATCTCTCTGTAAGTGAGTCAAGGGGGTGTAAAGCGGCATAAACACAGCCGTGAAAAGCAGCTACACCCCATTATAAAAATAAATTACTTTTCAAAACCCGTGAAAGAAAGACAGTGAAAGAGAGAGAAATTCTTACAAAATTCGTTCAGGGGCTGTGATGCAACCTGGATTGACCATATCTAGACCCACAGCTGATTGAGACATAAGGGTGGACACTCTTGGGGCTGAGAGGTTCGGTGAGGTTGGGTGAGCCAACGCAGACCCTTTCAAGTAATACTGCATGGTACCCATCCCATGGGTCCCAAATCTCCAGGTTCAAGGGCATCTTCCTACGTCGAAAACAGGCATGAGAAACCCAGAAGATGGTACACCGTGTGATCGGGAAATTTTTCTAAAACGCACCTCATTTCTCATCTCCTTTGCTCGGGTTCGCCATTCCAGCCGATTTACTAGCCATCTCCCTCCTTGGAGAATCAGCACCTTTAACCTCCTGTTCCGTACAGGTTGCAATTTGTCCTGAGGATGAACGGGAAGAGGGGGAACCAATGAGAGACTAGCTCTAGGTGTTGGGACAGGCACAGGTCACTCTATTTTCCCATCAGGAAGAAGAATTAAGCACAAACTCAGCCTGCCCCCCAGAACCAGAAGAGGGCCTGAAGCAATCCTGCGCTTTTGCGGCCAGCTCCCAAAAAAGCGAGCTGAAAAATGGAGCTCAGGGGCACTGCAATTCACAAACCTGCAGAGTTTTAAATGATACCTCTCGTCCACAAATATATTAAGGGAAGGCAACGAAGAGGCTTTGAAAGCAAGGCAGAATTGCAGGAAACAGATTTCAGGAGGTAGATTCGAATCGCCTTGAAAGCACATGAAAAGCGGCAAAACGTGGACAATGATGCCCTTGGCCAAAAAGGGCGTATGCGTTTTTTCCTGAATATATTCAGGAAAAAACGCATACGCCCTTTTTGGCCAACCAAGCAACCTGGAAAGGCAAATCAGCGCTCCAAAGAAGTCTGGCTTCCCAGCGGGCAAAAGGGCCATGCGGAAAAAAGTGTCCAAAGCAGAAATGCAGGACCGGCCATGGAGAAATGGGAGCCTTGCTACGCTGATGGGCGGGATGTAAATTGCCAACAGCCACTCTGGAGAAGTGTACGGTGTGTCCTGAAACATCTAAAAAACACAGCTTGGAGAGCATAGGGCACTTCCACTCATGGGCGTATAAATTGGGAAAACTAAAAATCAGCAAGACACAGGCACCCCAAAGTTTAGGGCTGCTCTGTTGACAAGAACCCCCACTTCATTACACCTTAAATATCCTAGGAAAGAGAAAAATGGATAAAGAATTTGTGGTCCTCATATACAATGGAATATCACTCAGCCATGAAATCAACGTCATAAGGCTAGTAGCAGCACGATGAGTGGATTTAGGTACGACGATTCTAAGTGAAATAAGTCACACAGAAAAAGACACTTATCCTAAGATATCACTTATAGAGGGAATGTAAAAACCGCTACACTTGAACTGAATTACAAAACAGAACAGAGTCACACGTTTAGAAAACACACTATGGCTGCTGAACGGGAAAGGTGAGGTGGGGTGATGCATAAAACAAGGGTTTCAAATTAGCTCAGATACCGTTCCATAAACCCAATATGTAAGAGAAAAGGCCTATTCCTTTTTCAGTGAACTGGACTCAACACCCCCTATTCACCGCACAAGAATATATCTGACTAGTAAGAATCTTCAAACCTATGTATTGATATCTCTCTGTAAGTGAGTCAAGGGGGTGTAAAGCGGCATAAACACAGCCGTGAAAAGCAGCTAAACCCCATTATAAAAATAAATTACTTTTCAAAACCCGTGAAAGAAAGACAGTGAAAGAGAGAGAAATTCTTACAAAATTCGTTCAGGGGCTGTGATGCAAACTGGATTGACCATATCTAGACCCACAGCTGATTGAGACATAAGGGTGGACACTCTTGGGGCTGAGAGTTTCGGTGAGGTTGGTTGAGCCAACGCAGACCCTTTCAAGTAATACTGCATGGTACCCATCCCATGGGTCCCAAATCTCCAGGTTCAAGGGCATCTTCCTACATCGAAAACAGGCATGAGAAACCCAGAAGATGGTACACCGTGTGATCGGGAAAGGTTTCTAAAACGCACCTCATTTCTCATCTCCTTTGCTCGGGTTCGCCATTCCAGCCGATTTACTAGCCATCTCCCTCCTTGGAGAATCAGCACCTTTAACCTCCTGTTCCGTACAGGTTGCAATTTGTCCTGAGGATGAACAAGAAGAGGGGGAACCAATGAGAGACTAGCTCTAGGTGTTGGGACAGGCACAGGTCACTCTATTTTCCCATCAGGAAGAAGAATTAAGCACAAGCTCAGCCTGCCCCTCAGAATCAGAAGAGGGCCTGAAGCAATCCTGCGCTTTTGCGGCCAGCTCCTAAAAAAGCGAGTTGAAAAATGGAGCTCAGGGGCACTGCAATTCACAAACCTGCAGAGTTTTAAATGATACCTCTCGTCCACAAATATATTAAGGGAAGGCAACGAAGAGGCTTTGAAAGCAAGGCAGAATTGCAGGAAACAGATTTCAGGAGGTAGATTCGAATCGCCTTGAAAGCACATGAAAAGCGGCAAAACGTGGACAATGATGCCCTTGGCCAAAAAGGGCGTATGCGTTTTTTCCTGAATATATTCAGGAAAAAACGCATACGCCCTTTTTGGCCAACCAAGCAACCTGGAAAGGCAAATCAGCGCTCCAAAGAAGTCTGGCTTCCCAGCGGGCAAAAGGGCCATGCGGAAGAAAGTGTCCAAAGCAGAAATGCAGGACCGGCCATGGAGAAATGGGAGCCTTGCTACGCTGATGGGCGGGATGTAAATTGCCAACAGCCACTCTGGAGAAGTGTACGGTGTGTCCTGAAACATCTGAAAAACACAGCTTGGAGAGCATAGGGCACTTCCACTCATGGGCGTATAAATTGGGAAAACTAAAAATCAGCAAGACACAGGCACCCCAAAGTTTAGGGCTGCTCTGTTGACAAGAACCCCCACTTCATTACACCTTAAATATCCTAGGAAAGAGAAAAATGGATAAAGAAGTTGTGGTCCTCATGTACAATGGAATATCACTCAGCCATGAAATCAACGTCATAAGGCTAGTAGCAGCACGATGAGTGGATTTAGGTACGACGATTCTAAGTGAAATAAGTCACACAGAAAAAGACACTTATCCTAAGATATCACTTCTAGAGGGAATGTAAAAACCGCTACACTTGAACTGAATTACAAAACAGAACAGAGTCACACGTTTAGAAAACACACTATGGCTGCTGAACGGGAAAGGTGAGGTGGGCATAAAACAAGGGTTTCAAATTAGCTCAGATACCGTTCCATAAACCCAATATGTAAGAGACAAGGCCTATTCCTTTTTCAGTGAACTGGACTCAACACCCCCTATTCACCGCACAAGAATATATCTGACTAGTAAGAATCTTCAAACCTATGTATTGATATCTCTCTGTAAGTGAGTCAAGTGGGTGTAAAGCGGCATAAACACAGCCGTGAAAAGCAGCTAAACCCCATTATAAAAATAAATTACTTTTCAAAACCCGTGAAACAAAGACAGTGAAAGAGAGAGAAATTCTTACAAAATTCGTTCAGGGGCTGTGATGCAACCTGGATTGACCATATCTAGACCCACAGCTGATTGAGACATAAGGGTGGACACTCTTGGGGCTGAGAGGTTCGGTGAGGTTGGGTGAGCCAACGCAGACCCTTTCAAGTAATACTGCATGGTACCCATCCCATGGGTCCCAAATCTCCAGGTTCAAGGGCATCTTCCTACTTCGAAAACAGGCATGAGAAACCCAGAAGATGGTACACCATGTGATCGGGAAAGGTTTCTAAAACGCACCTCATTTCTCATCTCCTTTGGTCGGGTTCGCCATTCCAGCCGATTTACTAGCCATCTCCCTCCTTGGAGAATCAGCACCTTTAACCTCCTGTTCCGAACAGGTTGCAAATTGTCCTGAGGATGAACGGGAAGAGGGGGAACCAATGAGAGACTAGCTCTAGGTGTTGGGACAGGCACAGGTCACTCTATTTTCCCATCAGGAAGAAGAATTAAGCACAAGCTCAGCCTGCCCCCCAGAACCAGAAGAGGGCCTGAAGCAATCCTGCGCTTTTGCGGCCAGCTCCCAAAAAAGCGAGTTGAAAAATGGAGCTCAGGGGCACTGCAATTCACAAACCTGCAGAGTTTTAAATGATACCTCTCGTCCACAAATATATTAAGGGAAGGCAACGAAGAGGCTTTGAAAGCAAGGCAGAATTGCCGGAAACAGATTTCAGGAGGTAGATTCGAATCGCCTTGAAAGCACATGAAAAGCGGCAAAACGTGGACAATGATGCCCTTGGCCAAAAAGGGCGTATGCGTTTTTTCCTGAATATATTCAGGAAAAAACGCATACGCCCTTTTTGGCCAACCAAGCAACCTGGAAAGGCAAATCAGCGCTCCAAAGAAGTCTCGCTTCCCAGCGGGCAAAAGGGCCATGCGGAAAAAAGTGTCCAAACCAGAAATGCAGGACCGGCCCTGGAGAAATGGGAGCCTTGCTACGCTGATGGGCAGGATGTAAATTGCCGACAGCCACTCTGGAAAAGTGTACGGTGTGTCCTGAAACATCTAAAAAACACAGCTTGGAGAGCATAGGGCACTTCCACTCATGGGCGTATAAATTGGGAAAACTAAAAATCAGCAAGACACAGGCACCCCAAAGTTTAGGGCTGCTCTGTTGACAAGAACCCCCACTTCATTACACCTTAAATATCCTAGGAAAGAGAAAAATGGATAAAGAAGTTGTGGTCCTCATGTACAATGGAATATCACTCAGCCATGAAATCTACGTCATAAGGCTAGTAGCAGCACGATGAGTGGATTTAGGTACGACGATTCTAAGTGAAATAAGTCACACAGAAAAAGACACTTATCCTAAGATATCACTTATAGAGGGAATGTAAAAACCGCTACACTTGAACTGAATTGCAAAACAGAACAGAGTCACACGTTTAGAAAACACACTATGGCTGCTGAACGGGAAAGGTGAGGTGGGGTGATGCATAAAACAAGGGTTTCAAATTAGCTCAGATACCGTTCCATAAACCCAATATGTAAGAGACAAGACCTATTCCTTTTTCAGTGACCTGGACTCAACACCCCCTATTCACCGCACAAGAATATATCTGACTAGTAAGAATCTTCAAACCTATGTATTGATATCTCTCTGTAAGTGAGTCAAGGGCGTGTAAAGCGGCATAAACACAGCCGTGAAAAGCAGCTAAACCCCATTATAAAAATAAATTACTTTTCAAAACCCGTGAAACAAAGACAGTGAAAGAGAGAAAAATTCTTACAAAATTCGTTCAGGGGCTGTGATGCAACCTGGATTGACCATATCTAGACCCACAGCTGACTGAGACATAAGGGTGGACACTCTTGGGGCTGAGAGGTTCGGTGAGGTTGGGTGAGCCAACGCAGACCCTTTCAAGTAATACTGCGTGGTACTCATCCCATGGGTCCCAAATCTCCAGGTTCAAGGGCATCTTCCTACATCGAAAACAGGCATGAGAAACCCAGAAGATGGTACACCATGTGATCGGGAAAGGTTTCTAAAACGCACCTCATTTCTCATCTCCTTTGCTCGGGTTCGCCATTCCAGCCGATTTACTAGCCATCTCCCTCCTTGGAGAATCAGCACCTTTAACCTCCTGTTCCGTACAGGTTGCAATTTGTCCTGAGGATGAACGGGAAGAGGGGGAACCAATGAGAGACTAGCTCTAGGTGTTGGGACAGGCACAGGTCACTCTATTTTCCCATCAGGAAGAAGAATTAAGCACAAGCTCAGCCTGCCCCCCAGAACCAGAAGAGGGCCTGAAGCAATCCTGCGCTTTTGCGGCCAGCTCCCAAAAAAGCGAGTTGAAAAATGGAGCTCAGGGGCACTGCAATTCACAAACCTGCAGAGTTTTCAATGATACCTCTCGTCCACAAATATATTAAGGGAAGGCAACGAAGAGGCTTTGAAAGCAAGGCAGAATTGCAGGAAACAGATTTCAGGAGGTAGATTCGAATCGCCTTGAAAGCACATGAAAAGCGGCAAAACGTGGACAATGATGCCCTTGGCCAAAAAGGGCGTATGCGTTTTTTCCTGAATATATTCAGGAAAAAACGCATACGCCCTTTTTGGCCAACCAAGCAACCTGGAAAGGCAAATCAGCGCTCCAAAGAAGTCTGGCTTCCCAGCGGGCAAAAGGGCCATGCGGAAAAAAGTGTCCAAAGCAGAAATGCAGGACCGGCCATGGAGAAATGGGAGCCTTGCTACGCTGATGGGCGGGATGTAAATTGCCAACAGCCACTCTGGAGAAGTGTACGGTGTGTCCTGAAACATCTAAAAAACACAGCTTGGAGAGCATAGGGCACTTCCACTCATGGGCGTATAAATTGGGAAAACTAAAAATCAGCAAGACACAGGCACCCCAAAGTTTAGGGCTGCTCTGTTGACAAGAACCCCCACTTCATTACACCTTAAATATCCTAGGAAAGAAAAAAATGGATAAAGAAGTTGTGGTCCTCATATACAATGGAATATCACTCAGCCATGAAATCAACGTCATAAGGCTAGTAGCAGCACGATGAGTGGATTTAGGTACGACGATTCTAAGTGAAATAAGTCACACAGAAAAAGACACTTATCCTAAGATATCACTTATAGAGGGAATGTAAAAACCGCTACACTTGAACTGAATTACAAAACAGAACAGAGTCACACGTTTAGAAAACACACTATGGCTGCTGAACGGGAAAGGTGAGGTGGGGTGATGCATAAAACAAGGGTTTCAAATTAGCTCAGATACCGTTCCATAAACCCAATATGTAAGAGAAAAGGCCTATTCCTTTTTCAGTGAACTGGACTCAACACCCCCTATTCACCGCACAAGAATATATCTGACTAGTAAGAATCTTCAAACCTATGTATTGATATCTCTCTGTAAGTGAGTCAAGTGGGTGTAAAGCGGCATAAACACAGCCGTGAAAAGCAGCTAAACCCCATTATAAAAATAAATTACTTTTCAAAACCCGTGAAACAAAGACAGTGAAAGAGAGAGAAATTCTTACAAAATTCGTTCAGGGGCTGTGATGCAACCTGGATTGACCATATCTAGACCCACAGCTGATTGAGACATAAGGGTGGACACTCTTGGGGCTGAGAGGTTCGGTGAGGTTGGGTGAGCCAACGCAGACCCTTTCAAGTAATACTGCATGGTACCCATCCCATGGGTCCCAAATCTCCAGGTTCAAGGGCATCTTCCTACTTCGAAAACAGGCATGAGAAACCCAGAAGATGGTACACCATGTGATCGGGAAAGGTTTCTAAAACGCACCTCATTTCTCATCTCCTTTGGTCGGGTTCGCCATTCCAGCCGATTTACTAGCCATCTCCCTCCTTGGAGAATCAGCACCTTTAACCTCCTGTTCCGAACAGGTTGCAAATTGTCCTGAGGATGAACGGGAAGAGGGGGAACCAATGAGAGACTAGCTCTAGGTGTTGGGACAGGCACAGGTCACTCTATTTTCCCATCAGGAAGAAGAATTAAGCACAAGCTCAGCCTGCCCCCCAGAACCAGAAGAGGGCCTGAAGCAATCCTGCGCTTTTGCGGCCAGCTCCCAAAAAAGCGAGTTGAAAAATGGAGCTCAGGGGCACTGCAATTCACAAACCTGCAGAGTTTTAAATGATACCTCTCGTCCACAAATATATTAAGGGAAGGCAACGAAGAGGCTTTGAAAGCAAGGCAGAATTGCCGGAAACAGATTTCAGGAGGTAGATTCGAATCGCCTTGAAAGCACATGAAAAGCGGCAAAACGTGGACAATGATGCCCTTGGCCAAAAAGGGCGTATGCGTTTTTTCCTGAATATATTCAGGAAAAAACGCATACGCCCTTTTTGGCCAACCAAGCAACCTGGAAAGGCAAATCAGCGCTCCAAAGAAGTCTCGCTTCCCAGCGGGCAAAAGGGCCATGCGGAAAAAAGTGTCCAAACCAGAAATGCAGGACCGGCCCTGGAGAAATGGGAGCCTTGCTACGCTGATGGGCGGGATGTAAATTGCCGACAGCCACTCTGGAGAAGTGTACGGTGTGTCCTGAAACATCTAAAAAACACAGCTTGGAGAGCATAGGGCACTTCCACTCATGGGCGTATAAATTGGGAAAACTAAAAATCAGCAAGACACAGGCACCCCAAAGTTTAGGGCTGCTCTGTTGACAAGAACCCCCACTTCATTACACCTTAAATATCCTAGGAAAGAGAAAAATGGATAAAGAAGTTGTGGTCCTCATGTACAATGGAATATCACTCAGCCATGAAATCTACGTCATAAGGCTAGTAGCAGCACGATGAGTGGATTTAGGTACGACGATTCTAAGTGAAATAAGTCACACAGAAAAAGACACTTATCCTAAGATATCACTTATAGAGGGAATGTAAAAACCGCTACACTTGAACTGAATTGCAAAACAGAACAGAGTCACACGTTTAGAAAACACACTATGGCTGCTGAACGGGAAAGGTGAGGTGGGGTGATGCATAAAACAAGGGTTTCAAATTAGCTCAGATACCGTTCCATAAACCCAATATGTAAGAGACAAGACCTATTCCTTTTTCAGTGACCTGGACTCAACACCCCCTATTCACCGCACAAGAATATATCTGACTAGTAAGAATCTTCAAACCTATGTATTGATATCTCTCTGTAAGTGAGTCAAGGGCGTGTAAAGCGGCATAAACACAGCCGTGAAAAGCAGCTAAACCCCATTATAAAAATAAATTACTTTTCAAAACCCGTGAAACAAAGACAGTGAAAGAGAGAAAAATTCTTACAAAATTCGTTCAGGGGCTGTGATGCAACCTGGATTGACCATATCTAGACCCACAGCTGACTGAGACATAAGGGTGGACACTCTTGGGGCTGAGAGGTTCGGTGAGGTTGGGTGAGCCAACGCAGACCCTTTCAAGTAATACTGCGTGGTACTCATCCCATGGGTCCCAAATCTCCAGGTTCAAGGGCATCTTCCTACATCGAAAACAGGCATGAGAAACCCAGAAGATGGTACACCATGTGATCGGGAAAGGTTTCTAAAACGCACCTCATTTCTCATCTCCTTTGCTCGGGTTCGCCATTCCAGCCGATTTACTAGCCATCTCCCTCCTTGGAGAATCAGCACCTTTAACCTCCTGTTCCGTACAGGTTGCAATTTGTCCTGAGGATGAACGGGAAGAGGGGGAACCAATGAGAGACTAGCTCTAGGTGTTGGGACAGGCACAGGTCACTCTATTTTCCCATCAGGAAGAAGAATTAAGCACAAGCTCAGCCTGCCCCCCAGAACCAGAAGAGGGCCTGAAGCAATCCTGCGCTTTTTCGGCCAGCTCCCAAAAAAGCGAGTTGAAAAATGGAGCTCAGGGGCACTGCAATTCACAAACCTGCAGAGTTTTCAATGATACCTCTCGTCCACAAATATATTAAGGGAAGGCAACGAAGAGGCTTTGAAAGCAAGGCAGAATTGCAGGAAACAGATTTCAGGAGGTAGATTCGAATCGCCTTGAAAGCACATGAAAAGCGGCAAAACGTGGACAATGATGCCCTTGGCCAAAAAGGGCGTATGCGTTTTTTCCTGAATATATTCAGGAAAAAACGCATACGCCCGTTTTGGCCAACCAAGCAACCTGGAAAGGCAAATCAGCGCTCCAAAGAAGTCTGGCTTCCCAGCGGGCAAAAGGGCCATGCGGAAAAAAGTGTCCAAACCAGAAATGCAGGACCTTCCATGGAGAAATGGGAGCCTTGCTACCCTGATGGGTGGGATGTAAATTGCCAACAGCCACTCTGGAGAAGTGTAAGGTGTGTTCTGAAACATCTAAAAAACACAGCTTGGAGAGCATAGGGCACTTCCACTCATGGGCGTATAAATTGGGAAAACTAAAAATTAGCAAGACACAGGCACCCCAAAGTTTAGGGCTGCTCTGTTGACAAGAACCCCCACTTCATTACACCTTAAATATCCTAGGAAAGAGAAAAATGGATAAAGAAGTTGTGGTCCTCATGTACAATGGAATATCACTCAGCCATGAAATCAACGTCATAAGGCTAGTAGCAGCACGATGAGTGGATTTAGGTACGACGATTCTAAGTGAAATAAGTCACAAAGAAAAAGACACTTATCCTAAGATATCACTTAGAGAGGGAATGTAAAAACCGCTACAATTGAACTGAATTACAAAACAGAACAGAGTCACACGTTTAGAAAACACACTATGGCTGCTGAACGGGAAAGGTGAGGTGGGGTGATGCATAAAACAAGGGTTTCAAATTAGCTCAGATACCGTTCCATAAACCCAATATGTAAGAGACAAGGCCTATTCCTTTTTCAGTGAACTGGACTCAACACCCCCTATTTACCGCACAAGAATATATCTGACTAGTAACAATCTTCAAACCTATGTATTGATATCTCTCTGTAAGTGAGTCAAGGGGGTGTCAAGCGGCATAAACACAGCCGTGAAAAGCAGCTAAACCCCATTATAAAAATAAATTACTTTTCAAAACCCGTGAAACAAAGACAGTGAAAGAGAGAGAAATTCTTACAAAATTCGTTCAGGGGCTGTGATGCAACCTGGATTGACCATATCTAGACCCACAGCTGATTGAGACATCAGGGTGGACACTCTTGGGGCTGAGAGGTTCGGTGAGGTTGGGTGAGCCAACGCAGACCCTTTCAAGTAATACTGCATGGTACCCATCCCATGGGTCCCAAATCTCCAGGTTCAAGGGCATCTTCCTACGTCGAAAACAGGCATGAGAAACCCAGAAGATGGTACACCGTGTGATCGGGAAAGGTTTCTAAAACGCACCTCATTTCTCATCTCCTTTGCTCGGGTTCGCCATTCCAGCCGATTTACTAGCCATCTCCCTCCTTGGAGAATCAGCACCTTTAACCTCCTGTTCCGTACAGGTTGCAATTTGTCCTGAGGATGAACAGGAAGAGGGGAACCAATGAGAGACTAGCTCTAGGTGTTGGGACAGGCACAGGTCACTCCATTTTCCCATCAGGAAGAAGAATTAAGCACAAGCTCAGCCTGCCCCTCAGAACCAGAAGAGTGCCTGAAGCAGTCCTGCGCTTTTGCGGCCAGCTCCCAAAAAAGCGAGTTGAAAAATGGAGCTCAGGGGCACTGCAATTCACAAACCTGCAGAGTTTTAAATGATACCTCTCGTCCACAAATATATTAAGGGAAGGCAACGAAGAGTCTTTGAAAGCAAGGCAGAATTGCCGGAAACAGATTTCAGGAGGTAGATTCGAATCGCCTTGAAAGCACATGAAAAGCGGCAAAACGTGGACAATGATGCCCTTGGCCAAAAAGGGCGTATGCGTTTTTTCCTGAATATATTCAGGAAAAAACGCATTCGCCCTTTTTGGCCAACCAAGCAACCTGGAAAGGCAAATCAGCGCTCCAAAGAAGTCTCGCTTCCCAGCGGGCAAAAGGGCCATGCGGAAAAAAGTGTCCAAACCAGAAATGCAGGACCGGCCATGGAGAAATGGGAGCCTTGCTACGCTGATGGGCGGGATGTAAATTGCCAACAGCCACTCTGGAGAAGTGTACGGTGTGTCCTGAAACATCTGAAAAACACAGCTTGGAGAGCATAGGGCACTTCCACTCATGGGCGTATAAATTGGGAAAACTAAAAATCAGCAAGACACAGGCACCCCAAAGTTTAGGGCTGCTCTGTTGACAAGAACCCCCACTTCATTACACCTTAAATATCCTAGGAAAGAGAAAAATGGATAAAGAAGTTGGGGTCCTCATGTACAATGGAATATCACTCAGCCATGAAATCAACGTCATAAGGCTAGTAGCAGCACGATGAGTGGATTTAGGTACGACGATTCTAAGTGAAATAAGTCACACAGAAAAAGACACTTATCATAAGATATCACTTGTAGAGGGAATGTAAAAACCGCTACACTTGAACTGAATTACAAAACAGAACAGAGTCACACGTTTAGAAAACACACTATGGCTGCTGAACGGGAAAGGTGAGGTGGGGTGATGCATAAAACAAGGGTTTCAAATTAGCTCAGATACCGTTCCATAAACCCAATATGTAAGAGACAAGGCCTATTCCTTTTTCAGTGAACTGGACTCAACACCCCCTATTCACCACACAAGAATATATCTGACTAGTAAGAATCTTCAAACCTATGTATTGATATCTCTCTGTAAGTGAGTCAAGGGGGTGTAAAGCGGCATAAACACAGCCGTGAAAAGCAGCTAAACCCCATTATAAAAATAAATTACTTTTCAAAACCCGTGAAACAAAGACAGTGAAAGAGAGAGAAATTCTTACAAAATTCGTTCAGGGGCTGTGATGCAACCTGGATTGACCATATCTAGACCCACAGCTGATTGAGACATAAGGGTGGACACTCTTGGGTCTGAGAGGTTCGGTGAGGTTGGGTGAGCCAACGCAGACCCTTTCAAGTAATACTGCATGGTACCCATACCATGGGTCCCAAATCTCCAGGTTCAAGGGCATCTTCCTACTTCGAAAACAGGCATGAGAAACCCAGAAGATGGTACACCGTGTGATCGGGAAAGGTTTCTAAAACGCACCTCATTTCTCATCTCCTTTGCTCGGGTTCGCCATTCCAGCCGATTTACTAGCCATCTCCCTCCTTGGAGAATCAGCACCTTTAACCTCCTGTTCCTTACAGGTTGCAATTTGTCCTGAGGATGAACGGGAAGAGGGGGAACCAATGAGAGACTAGCTCTAGGTGTTGGGACAGGCACAGGTCACTCTATTTTCCCATCAGGAAGAAGAATTAAGCACAAGCTCAGCCTGCCCCCCAGAACCAGAAGAGGGCCTGAAGCAATCCTGCGCTTTTGCGGCCAGCTCCCAAAAAAGCGAGTTGAAAAACGGAGCTCAGGGGCACTGCAATTCACAAACCTGCAGAGTTTTAAATGATACCTCTCGTCCACAAATATATTAAGGGAAGGCAACGAAGAGGCTTTGAAAGCAAGGCAGAATTGCAGGAAACAGATTTCAGGAGGTAGATTCGAATCGCCTTGAAAGCACATGAAAAGCGGCAAAACGTGTACAATGATGCCCTTGGCCAAAAAGGGCGTATGCGTTTTTTCCTGAATATATTCAGGAAAAAACGCATACGCCCGTTTTGGCCAACCAAGCAACCTGGAAAGGCAAATCAGCGCTCCAAAGAAGTCTGGCTTCCCAGCGGGCAAAAGGGCCATGCGGAAAAAAGTGTCCAAACCAGAAATGCAGGACCGGCCATCGAGAAATGGGAGCCTGGCTACGCTGATGGGTGGGATGTAAATTGCCAACAGCCACTCTGGAGAAGTGTAAGGTGTGTTCTGAAACATCTAAAAAACACAGCTGGGAGAGCATAGGGCACTTCCACTCATGGGCGTATAAATTGGGAAAACTAAAAATCAGCAAGACACAGGCACCCCAAAGTTTAGGGCTGCTCTGTTGACAAGAACCCCCACTTCATTACACCTTAAATATCCTAGGAAAGAGAAAAATGGATAAAGAAGTTGTGGTCCTCATGTACAATGGAATATCACTCAGCCATGAAATCAACGTCATAAGGCTAGTAGCAGCACGATGAGTGTATTTAGGTAAGACGATTCTAAGTGAAATAAGTCACACAGAAAAAGACACTTATCCTAAGATATCACTTAGAGAGGGAATGTAAAAACCGCTACACTTGAACTGAATTGCAAAACAGAACAGAGTCACACCTTTAGAAAACACAGTATGGCTGCTGAACGGGAAAGGTGAGGTGGGGTGATGCATAAAACAAGGGTTTCAAATTAGCTCAGATACCGTTCCATAAACCCAATATGTAAGAGACAAGACCTATTCCTTTTTCAGTGACCAGGACTCAACACCCCCTATTCACCGCACAAGAATATATCTGACTAGTAAGAATCTTCAAACCTATGTATTGATATCTCTCTGTAAGTGAGTCAAGGGCGTGTAAAGCGGCATAACCACAGCCGTGAAAAGCAGCTAAACCCCATTATAAAAATAAATTACTTTTCAAAACCCTTGAAACAAAGACAGTGAAAGAGAGAGAAATTCTTACAAAATTCGTTCAGGGGCTGTGATGCAAACTGGATTGACCATATCTAGACCCACAGCTGATTGAGACATAAGGGTGGACACTCTTGGGGCTGAGAGTTTCGGTGAGGTTGGTTGAGCCAACGCAGACCCTTTCAAGTAATACTGCATGGTACCCATCCCATGGGTCCCAAATCTCCAGGTTCAAGGGCATCTTCCTACATCGAAAACAGGCATGAGAAACCCAGAAGATGGTACACCGTGTGATCGGGAAAGGTTTCTAAAACGCACCTCATTTCTCATCTCCTTTGCTCGGGTTCGCCATTCCAGCCGATTTACTAGCCATCTCCCTCCTTGGAGAATCAGCACCTTTAACCTCCTGTTCCGTACAGGTTGCAATTTGTCCTGAGGATGAACAAGAAGAGGGGGAACCAATGAGAGACTAGCTCTAGGTGTTGGGACAGGCACAGGTCACTCTATTTTCCCATCAGGAAGAAGAATTAAGCACAAGCTCAGCCTGCCCCTCAGAATCAGAAGAGGGCCTGAAGCAATCCTGCGCTTTTGCGGCCAGCTCCTAAAAAAGCGAGTTGAAAAATGGAGCTCAGGGGCACTGCAATTCACAAACCTGCAGAGTTTTAAATGATACCTCTCGTCCACAAATATATTAAGGGAAGGCAACGAAGAGGCTTTGAAAGCAAGGCAGAATTGCAGGAAACAGATTTCAGGAGGTAGATTCGAATCGCCTTGAAAGCACATGAAAAGGGGCAAAACGTGGACAATGATGCCCTTGGCCAAAAAGGGTGTATGCGTTTTTTCCTGAATATATTCAGGAAAAAACGCATACGCCCTTTTTGGCCAACCAAGCAACCTGGAAAGGCAAATCAGCGCTCCAAAGAAGTCTGGCTTCCCAGCGGGCAAAAGGGCCATGCGGAAAAAAGTGTCCAAAGCAGAAATGCAGGACCGGCCATGGAGAAATGGGAGCCTTGCTACGCTGATGGGCGGGATGTAAATTGCCAACAGCCACTCTGGAGAAGTGTATGGTGTGTCCTGAAACATCTGAAAAACACAGCTTGGAGAGCATAGGGCACTTCCACTCATGGGCGTATAAATTGGGAAAACTAAAAATCAGCAAGACACAGGCACCCCAAAGTTTAGGGCTGCTCTGTTGACAAGAACCCCCACTTCATTACACCTTAAATATCCTAGGAAAGAGAAAAATGGATAAAGAAGTTGTGGTCCTCATGTACAATGGAATATCACTCAGCCATGAAATCAACGTCATAAGGCTAGTAGCAGCACGATGAGTGGATTTAGGTACGACGATTCTAAGTGAAATAAGTCACACAGAAAAAGACACTTATCCTAAGATATCACTTCTAGAGGGAATGTAAAAACCGCTACACTTGAACTGAATTACAAAACAGAACAGAGTCACACGTTTAGAAAACACACTATGGCTGCTGAACGGGAAAGGTGAGGTGGGCATAAAACAAGGGTTTCAAATTAGCTCAGATACCGTTCCATAAACCCAATATGTAAGAGACAAGGCCTATTCCTTTTTCAGTGAACTGGACTCAACACCCCCTATTCACCGCACAAGAATATATCTGACTAGTAAGAATCTTCAAACCTATGTATTGATATCTCTCTGTAAGTGAGTCAAGGGGGTGTAAAGCGGCATAAACACAGCCGTGAAAAGCAGCTACACCCCATTATAAAAATAAATTACTTTTCAAAACCCGTGAAAGAAAGACAGTGAAAGAGAGAGAAATTCTTACAAAATTCGTTCAGGGGCTGTGATGCAACCTGGATTGACCATATCTAGACCCACAGCTGATTGAGACATCAGGGTGGACACTCTTGGGGCTGAGAGGTTCGGTGAGGTTGGGTGAGCCAACGCAGACCCTTTCAAGTAATACTGCATGGTACCCATCCCATGGGTCCCAAATCTCCAGGTTCAAGGGCATCTTCCTACGTCGAAAACAGGCATGAGAAACCCAGAAGATGGTACAACGTGTGATCGGGAAAGGTTTCTAAAACGCACCTCATTTCTCATCTCCTTTGCTCGGGTTCGCCATTCCAGCCGATTTACTAGCCATCTCCCTCCTTGGAGAATCAGCACCTTTAACCTCCTGTTCCGTACAGGTTGCAATTTGTCCTGAGGATGAACGGGAAGAGGGGGAACCAATGAGAGACTAGCTCTAGGTGTTGGGACAGGCACAGGTCACTCTATTTTCCCATCAGGAAGAAGAATTAAGCACAAGCTCAGCCTGCCCCTCAGAACCAGAAGAGGGCCTGAAGCAATCCTGCGCTTTTGCGGCCACCTCCCAAAAAAGCGAGTTGAAAAATGGAGCTCAGGGGCACTGCAATTCACAAACCTGCAGAGTTTTAAATGATACCTCTCGTCCACAAATATATTAAGGGAAGGCAACGAAGAGGCTTTGAAAGCAAGGCAGAATTGCAGGAAACAGATTTCAGGAGGTAGATTCGAATCGCCTTGAAAGCACATGAAAAGCGGCAAAACGTGGACAATGATGCCCTTGGCCAAAAAGGGCGTATGCGTTTTTTCCTGAATATATTCAGGAAAAAACGCATACGCCCTTTTTGGCCAACCAAGCAACCTGGAAAGGCAAATCAGCGCTCCAAAGAAGTCTGGCTTCCCAGCGGGCAAAAGGGCCCTGCGGAAAAAAGTGTCCAAAGCAGAAATGCAGGACCGGCCATGGAGAAATGGGAGCCTTGCTACGCTGATGGGCGGGATGTAAATTGCCAACAGCCACTCGGGAGAAGTGTACGGTGTGTCCTGAAACATCTAAAAAACACAGCTTGGAGAGCATAGGGCACTTCCACTCATGGGCGTATAAATTGGGAAAACTAAAAATCAGCAAGACACAGGCACCCCAAAGTTTAGGGCTGCTCTGTTGACAAGAACCCCCACTTCATTACACCTTAAATATCCTAGGAAAGAGAAAAATGGATAAAGAAGTTGTGGTCCTCATATAAAATGGAATATCACTCAGCCATGAAATCAACGTCATAAGGCTAGTAGCAGCACGATGAGTGGATTTAGGTACGACGATTCTAAGTGAAATAAGTCACACAGAAAAAGACACTTATCCTAAGATATCACTTATAGAGGGAATGTAAAAACCGCTACACTTGAACTGAATTACAAAACAGAACAGAGTCACACGTTTAGAAAACACACTATGGCTGCTGAACGGGAAAGGTGAGGTGGGGTGATGCATAAAACAAGGGTTTCAAATTAGCTCAGATACCGTTCCATAAACCCAATATGTAAGAGAAAAGGCCTATTCCTTTTTCAGTGAACTGGACTCAACACCCCCTATTCACCGCACAAGAATATATCTGACTAGTAAGAATCTTCAAACCTATGTATTGATATCTCTCTGTAAGTGAGTCAAGGGGGTGTAAAGCGGCATAAACACAGCCGTGAAAAGCAGCTAAACCCCATTATAAAAATAAATTACTTTTCAAAACCCGTGAAACAAAGACAGTGAAAGAGAGAGAAATTCTTACAAAATTCGTTCAGGGGCTGTGATGCAACCTGGATTGACCATATCTAGACCCACAGCTGATTGAGACATAAGGGTGGACACTCTTGGGTCTGAGAGGTTCGGTGAGGTTGGGTGAGCCAACGCAGACCCTTTCAAGTAATACTGCATGGTACCCATCCCATGGGTCCCAAATCTCCAGGTTCAAGGGCATCTTCCTACTTCGAAAACAGGCATGAGAAACCCAGAAGATGGTACACCGTGTGATCGGGAAAGGTTTCTAAAACGCACCTCATTTCTCATCTCCTTTGCTCGGGTTCGCCATTCCAGCCGATTTACTAGCCATCTCCCTCCTTGTAGAATCAGCACTTTAACCTCCTGTTCCGTACAGGTTGCAATTTGTCCTGAGGATGAACGGGAAGAGGGGGAACCAATGAGAGACTAGCTCTAGGTGTTGGGACAGGCACAGGTCACTCTATTTTCCCATCAGGAAGAAGAATTAAGCACAAGCTCAGCCTGCCCCCCAGAACCAGAAGAGGGCCTGAAGCAATCCTGCGCTTTTGCAGCCAGCTCCCAAAAAAGCGAGTTGAAAAACGGAGCTCAGGGGCACTGCAATTCACAAACCTGCAGAGTTTTAAATGATACCTCTCGTCCACAAATATATTAAGGGAAGGCAACGAAGAGGCTTTGAAAGCAAGGCAGAATTGCAGGAAACAGATTTCAGGAGGTAGATTCGAATCGCATTGAAAGCACATGAAAAGCGGCAAAACGTGTACAATGATGCCCTTGGCCAAAAAGGGCGTATGCGTTTTTTCCTGAATATATTCAGGAAAAAACGCATACGCCCGTTTTGGCCAACCAAGCAACCTGGAAAGGCAAATCAGCGCTCCAAAGAAGTCTGGCTTCCCAGCGGGCAAAAGGGCCATGCGGAAAAAAGTGTCCAAACCAGAAATGCAGGACCGGCCATGGAGAAATGGGAGCCTGGCTACGCTGATGGGTGGGATGTAAATTGCCAACAGCCACTCTGGAGAAGTGTAAGGTGTGTTCTGAAACATCTAAAAAACACAGCTTGGAGAGCATAGGGCACTTCCACTCATGGGCGTATAAATTGGGAAAACTAAAAATCAGCAAGACACAGGCACCCCAAAGTTTAGGGCTGCTCTGTTGACAAGAACCCCCACTTCATTACACCTTAAATATCCTAGGAAAGAGAAAAATGGATAAAGAAGTTGTGGTCCTCATGTACAATGGAATATCACTCAGCCATGAAATCAACGTCATAAGGCTAGTAGCAGCACGATGAGTGTATTTAGGTAAGACGATTCTAAGTGAAATAAGTCACACAGAAAAAGACACTTATCCTAAGATATCACTTAGAGAGGGAATGTAAAAACCGCTACACTTGAACTGAATTGCAAAACAGAACAGAGTCACACCTTTAGAAAACACAGTATGGCTGCTGAACGGGAAAGGTGAGGTGGGGTGATGCATAAAACAAGGGTTTCAAATTAGCTCAGATACCGTTCCATAAACCCAATATGTAAGAGACAAGACCTATTCCTTTTTCAGTGACCAGGACTCAACACCCCCTATTCACCGCACAAGAATATATCTGACTAGTAAGAATCTTCAAACCTATGTATTGATATCTCTCTGTAAGTGAGTCAAGGGCGTGTAAAGCGACATAACCACAGCCGTGAAAAGCAGCTAAACCCCATTATAAAAATAAATTAGTTTTCAAAACCCGTGAAAGAAAGACAGTGAAAGAGAGAGAAATTCTTACAAAATTCGTTCAGGGGCTGTGATGCAACCTGGATTGACCATATCTAGACCCACAGCTGATTGAGACATCAGGGTGGACACTCTTGGGGCTGAGAGGTTCGGTGAGGTTGGGTGAGCCAACGCAGACCCTTTCAAGTAATACTGCATGGTACCCATCCCATGGGTCCCAAATCTCCAGGTTCAAGGGCATCTTCCTACGTCGAAAACAGGCATGAGAAACCCAGAAGATGGTACACCGTGTGATCGGGAAAGGTTTCTAAAACGCATCTCATTTCTCATCTCCTTTGCTCGGGTTCGCCATTCCAGCCGATTTACTAGCCATCTCCCTCCTTGGAGAATCAGCACCTTTAACCTCCTGTTCCGTACAGGTTGCAATTTGTCCTGAGGATGAACGGGAAGAAGGGGAACCAATGAGAGACTAGCTCTAGGTGTTGGGACAGGCACAGGTCACTCTATTTTCCCATCAGGAAGAAGAATTAAGCACAAGCTCAGCCTGCCCCCCAGAACCAGAAGAGGGCCTGAAGCAATCCTGCGCTTTTGAGGCCACCTCCCAAAAAAGCGAGTTGAAAAATGGAGCTCAGGGGCACTGCAATTCACAAACCTGCAGAGTTTTAAATGATACCTCTCGTCCACAAATATATTAAGGGAAGGCAACGAAGAGGCTTTGAAAGCAAGGCAGAATTGCCGGAAACAGATTTCAGGAGGTAGATTCGAATCGCCTTGAAAGCACATGAAAAGCGGCAAAACGTGGACAATGATGCCCTTGGCCAAAAAGGGCGTATGCGTTTTTTCCTGAATATATTCAGGAAAAAACGCATACGCCCTTTTTGGCCAACCAAGCAACCTGGAAAGGCAAATCAGCGCTCCAAAGAAGTCTCGCTTCCCAGCGGGCAAAAGGGCCATGCGGAAAAAAGTGTCCAAACCAGAACTGCACGACCGGCCATGGAGAAATGGGAGCCTTGCTACGCTGATGGGCGGGATGTAAATTGCCAACAGCCACTCGGGAGAAGTGTACGGTGTGTCCTGAAACATCTGAAAAACACAGCTTGGAGAGCATAGGGCACTTCCACTCATGGGCGTATAAATTGGGAAAACTAAAAATCAGCAAGACACAGGCACCCCAAAGTTTAGGGCTGCTCTGTTGACAAGAACCCCCACTTCATTACACCTTAAATATCCTAGGAAAGAGAAAAATGGATAAAGAAGTTGGGGTCCTCATGTACAATGGAATATCACTCAGCCATGAAATCAACGTCATAAGGCTAGTAGCAGCACGATGAGTGGATTTAGGTACGACGATTCTAAGTGAAATAAGTCACACAGAAAAAGACACTTATCCTAAGATATCACTTCTAGAGGGAACGTAAAAACCGCTACACTTGAACTGAATTGCAAAACAGAACAGAGTCACACGTTTAGGAAACACACTATGGCTGCTGAACGGGAAAGGTGAGGTGGGGTGATGCATAAAACAAGGGTTTCAAATTAGCTCAGATACCGTTCCATAAACCCAATATGTAATAGACAAGACCTATTCCTTGCTCAGTGAACTGGACTCAACACTACCTATTCACCGCACAAGAATATATCTGACTAGTAAGAATCTTCAAACCTATGTATTGATATCTCTCTGTAAGTGAGTCAAGGGGGTGTAAAGCGGCAGAAACACAGCCGTGAAAAGCAGCTAAACCCCATTATAAAAATAAATTACTTTTCAAAACCCGTGAAACAAAGACAGTGAAAGAGAGAGAAATTCTTACAAAATTCGTTCAGGGGCTGTGATGCAACCTGGATGGACCATATCTAGACCCACAGCTGATTGAGACATAAGGGTGGACACTCTTGGGGCTGAGAGGTTCGGTGAGGTTGGGTGAGCCAACGCAGACCCTTTCAAGTAATACTGCATGGTACCCATCCCATGGGTCTCAAATCTCCAGGTTCAAGGGCATCTTCCTACATCGAAAAAAGGCATGAGAAACCCAGAAGATGGTACACCGTGTGATCGGGAAAGGTTTCTAAAACGCACCTCATTTCTCATCTCCTTTGCTCGGGTTCGCCATTCCAGCCGATTTACTAGCCATCTCCCTCCTTGGAGAATCAGCACCTTTAACCTCCTGTTCCGTACAGGTTGCAATTTGTCCTGAGGATGAACGGGAAGAGGGGGAACCAATGAGAGACTAGCTCTAGGTGTTGGGACAGGCACAGGTCACTCTATTTTCCCATCAGGAAGAAGAATTAAGCACAAGCTCAGCCTGCCCCCCAGAACCAGAAGAGGGCCTGAAGCAATCCTGCGCTTTTGCGGCCAGCTCCCAAAAAAGCGAGTTGAAAAATGGAGCTCAGGGGCCCTGCAATTCACAAACCTGCACAGTTTTAAATGATACCTCTCGTCCACAAATATATTAAGGGAAGGCAACGAAGAGGCTTTGAAAGCAAGGCAGAATTGCAGGAAACAGATTTCAGGAGGTAGATTCGAATCGCCTTGAAAGCACATGAAAAGCGGCAAAACGTGGACAATGATGCCCTTGGCCAAAAAGGGCGTATGCGTTTTTTCCTGAATATATTCAGGAAAAAACGCATGCGCCCTTTTTGGCCAACCAAGCAACCTGGAAAGGCCAATCAGCGCTGCAAAGAAGTCTCGCTTCCCAGCGGGCAAAAGGGCCATGCGGAAAAAAGTGTCCAAACCAGAACTGCACGACCGGCCATGGAGAAATGGGAGCCTTGCTTCGCTAATGGGCGGGATGTAAATTGCCAACAGCCACTCGGGAGAAGTGTACGGTGTGTCCTGAAACATCTAAAAAACACAGCTTGGAGAGCATAGGGCACTTCCACTCATGGGCGTATAAATTGGAAAAACTAAAAATCAGCAAGACACAGGCACCCCAAAGTTTAGGGCTGCTCTGTTGACAAGAACCCCCACTTCATTACACCTTAAATATCCTAGGAAAGAGAAAAATGGATAAAGAAGTTGTGGTCCTCATGTACAATGGAATATCACTCAGCCATGAAATCAACGTCATAAGGCTAGTAGCAGCACGATGAGTGGATTTAGGTACGACGATTCTAAGTGAAATAAGTCACACAGAAAAAGACACTTATCATAAGATTTCACTTAGAGAGGGAATGTAAAAACCGCTACACTTGAACTGAATTACAAAACAGAACAGAGTCACACGTTTAGGAAACACACTATGGCTGCTGAACGGGCAAGGTGAGGTGGGGTGATGCATAAAACAAGGGTTTCAAATTAGCTCAGATACCGTTCCGTAAACCCAATATGTAAGAGACAAGACCTATTCCTTTTTCAGTGAACTGGACTCAACACCCCCTATTCACCGCACAAGAATATATCTGACTAGTAAGAATCTTCAAACCTATGTATTGATATCTCTCTGTAAGTGAGTCAAGGGGGTGTAAAGCGGCATAAACACAGCCGTGAAAAGCAGCTAAACCCCATTATAAAAATAAATTACTTTTCAAAACCCGTGAAACAAAGACAGTGAAAGAGAGAGAAATTCTTCCAAAATTCGTTCAGGGGCTGTGATGCAACCTGGATTGACCATATCTAGACCCACAGCTGATTGAGACATAAGGGTGGACACTCTTGGGGCTGAGAGGTTCGGTGAGGTTGGGTGAGCCAACGCAGACCCTTTCAAGTAATACTGCATGGTACCCATCCCATGGGTCCCAAATCTCCAGGTTCAAGGGCATCTTCCTACATCGAAAACAGGCATGAGAAACCCAGAAGATGGTACACCGTGTGATCGGGAAAGGTTTCTAAAACGCACCTCATTTCTCATCTCCTTTGCTCGGGTTCGCCATTCCAGCCGATTTACTAGCCATCTCCCTCCTTGGAGAATCAGCACCTTTAACCTCCTGTTCCGTACAGGTTGCAATTTGTCCTGAGGATGAACGGGAAGAGGGGGAACCAATGAGAGACTAGCTCTAGGTGTTGGGACAGGCACAGGTCACTCTATTTTCCCATCAGGAAGAAGAATTAAGCACAAGCTCAGCCTGCCCCCCAGAACCAGAAGAGGGCCTGAAGCAATCCTGCGCTTTTGCGGCCAGCTCCCAAAAAAGCGAGTTGAAAAATGGAGCTCAGGGGCCCTGCAATTCACAAACCTGCACAGTTTTAAATGATACCTCTCGTCCACAAATATATTAAGGGAAGGCAACGAAGAGGCTTTGAAAGCAAGGCAGAATTGCAGGAAACAGATTTCAGGAGGTAGATTCGAATCGCCTTGAAAGCACATGAAAAGCGGCAAAACGTGGACAATGATGCCCTTGGCCAAAAAGGGCGTATGCGTTTTTTCCTGAATATATTCAGGAAAAAACGCATACGCCCTTTTTGGCCAACCAAGCAACCTGGAAAGGCCAATCAGCGCTGCAAAGAAGTCTCGCTTCCCAGCGGGCAAAAGGGCCATGCGGAAAAAAGTGTCCAAACCAGAACTGCACGACCGGCCATGGAGAAATGGGAGCCTTGCTTCGCTAATGGGCGGGATGTAAATTGCCAACAGCCACTCGGGAGAAGTGTACGGTGTGTCCTGAAACATCTAAAAAACACAGCTTGGAGAGCATAGGGCACTTCCACTCATGGGCGTATAAATTGGGAAAACTAAAAATCAGCAAGACACAGGCACCCCAAAGTTTCGGGCTGCTCTGTTGACAAGAACCCCCACTTCATTACACCTTAAATACCTAGGAAAGAGAAAAGTGGATAAAGAAGTTGTGGTCCTCATGTACAATGGAATATCACTCAGCCATGAAATCCACGTCATAAGGCTAGTAGCAGCACGATGAGTGGATTTAGGTATGACGATTCTAAGTGAAATAAGTCACACAGAAAAAGACACTTATCATAAGATATCACTTAGAGAGGGAATGTAAAAACCGCTACACTTGAACTGAATTGCAAAACAGAACAGAGTCACACGTTTAGAAAACACACTATGGCTGCTAACGGGAAAGGTGAGGTGGGGTGATGCATAAAACAAGGGTTTCAAATTAGCTCAGATACCGTTCCATAAACCCAATATGTAAGAGACAAGACCTATTCCTTTTTCAGTGAACTGGACTCAACACCCCCTATTCACCCCACAAGTATATATCTGACTAGTAAGAAACTCCAAACCTATGTATTGATATCTCTCTGTAAGTGAGTCAAGGGGGGTGTAAAGCGGCATAAACACAGCCGTGAAAAGCAGCTAAACCCCATTATAAAAATAAATTACTTTTCAAAACCCGTGAAACAAAGACAGTGAAAGAGAGAGAAATTCTTCCAAAAGTCGTTCAGGGGCTGTGATGCAACCTGGATTGACCATATCTAGACCCACAGCTGATTGAGACATAAGGGTGGACACTCTTGGGGCTGAGAGGTTCGGTGAGGTTGGGTGAGCCAACGCAGACCCTTTCAATTAATACTGCATGGTACCCATCCCATGGGTCCCAAATCTCCAGGTTCAAGGGCATCTTCCTACATCGAAAACAGGCATGAGAAACCCAGAAGATGGTACACCGTGTGATCGGGAAAGGTTTCTAAAACGCACCTCATTTCTCATCTCCTTTGCTCGGGTTCGCCATTCCAGCCGATTTACTAGCCATCTCCCTCCTTGGAGAATCAGCACCTTTAACCTCCTGTTCCGTACAGGTTGCAATTTGTCCTGAGGATGAACGGGAAGAGGGGGAACCAATGAGAGACTAGCTCTAGGTGTTGGGACAGGCACAGGTCACTCTATTTTCCCATCAGGAAGAAGAATTAAGCACAAGCTCAGCCTGCCCCCCAGAACCAGAAGAGGGCCTGAAGCAATCCTGCGCTTTTGCGGCCAGCTCCCAAAAAAGCGAGTTGAAAAATGGAGCTCAGGGGCCCTGCAATTCACAAACCTGCACAGTTTTAAATGATACCTCTCGTCCACAAATATATTAAGGGAAGGCAACGAAGAGGCTTTGAAAGCAAGGCAGAATTGCAGGAAACAGATTTCAGGAGGTAGATTCGAATCGCCTTGAAAGCACATGAAAAGCGGCAAAACGTGGACAATGATGCCCTTGGCCAAAAAGGGCGTATGCGTTTTTTCCTGAATATATTCAGGAAAAAACGCATACGCCCTTTTTGGCCAACCAAGCAACCTTGAAAGGCCAATCAGCGCTCCAAAGAAGTCTCGCTTCCCAGCAGGCAAAAGGGCCATGCGGAAAAAAAGTGTCCAAACCAGAAATGCAGGACCGGCCTTGGAGAAATGGGAGCCTTGCTACGCTGATGGGTGGGATGTAAATTGCCAACAGCCACTCTGGAGAAGTGTACGGTGTGGCCTGAAACATCTAAAAAACACAGCTTGGAGAGCATAGGGCACTTCCACTCATGGGCGTATAAATTGGGAAAACTAAAAATCAGCAAGACACAGGCACCCCAAAGTTTAGGGCTGCTCTGTTGACAAGAACCCCCAATTCATTACACCTTAAATATCCTAGGGAAAAAAAATGGATAAAGAAGTTGGGGTACTCATGCACAATGGAATATCACTCAGCCATGAAATCAACGTCATAAGGCTAGTAGCAGCACGATGAGTGGATTTAGGTACGACGATTCTAAGTGAAATAAGTCACACAGAAAAAGACACTTATCATAAGATATCACTTAGAGAGGGAATGTAAAAACCGCTACACTTGAACTGAATTGCAAAACAGAACAGAGTCACACGTTTAGAAAACACACTATGGCTGCTGAACGGGAAAGGTGAGGTGGGGTGATGCATAAAACAAGGGTTTCAAATTAGCTCAGATACCGTACCATAAACCCAATATGTAAGAGACAAGACCTATTCCTTTTTCAGTGAACTGGACTCAACACCCCCTATTCACCCCACAAGTATATATCTGACTAGTAAGAATCTCCAAACCTATGTATTGATATCTCTCTGTAAGTGAGTCAAGGGGGTGTAAAGCGGCATAAACACAGCCGTGAAAAGCAGCTAAACCCCATTATAAAAATAAATTACTTTTCAAAACCCGTGAAACAAAGACAGTGAAAGAGAGAGAAATTCTTCCAAAATTCGTTCAGGGGCTGTGATGCAACCTGGATTGACCATATCTAGACCCACAGCTGATTGAGACATAAGGGTGGACACTCTTGGGGCTGATAGGTTCGGTGAGGTTGGGTGAGCCAACGCAGACCCTTTCTAGTAATACTGCATGGTACCCATCCATGGGTCCCAAATCTCCAGGTTCAAGGGCATCTTCCTACGTCGAAAACAGGCATGAGAAACCCAGAAGATGGTACACCGTGTGATCGGGAAAGGTTTCTAAAACGCACCTCATTTCTCATCTCCTTTGCTCGGGTTCGCCATTCCAGCCGATTTACTAGCCATCTCCCTCCTTGGAGAATCAGCACCTTTAACCTCCTGTTCCGTACAGGTTGCAATTTGTCCTGAGGATGAACGGGAAGAGGGGGAACCAATGAGAGACTAGCTCTAGGTGTTGGGACAGGCACAGGTCACTCTATTTTCCCATCAGGAAGAAGAATTAAGCACAAGCTCAGCCTGCCCCCCAGAACCAGAAGAGGGCCTGAAGCAATCCTGCGCTTTTGCGGCCAGCTCCCAAAAAAGCGACTGGAAAAATGGAGCTCAGGGGCCCTGCAATTCACAAACCTGCAGAGTTTTAAATGATACCTCTCGTCCACAAATATATTAAGGGAAGGCAACGAAGAGGCTTTGAAAGCAAGGCAGAATTGCAGGAAACAGATTTCAGGAGGTAGATTCGAATCGCCTTGAAAGCACATGAAAAGCGGCAAAACGTGGACAATGATGCCCTTGGCCAAAAAGGGCGTATGCGTTTTTTCCTGAATATATTCAGGAAAAAACGCATACGCCCTCTTTGGCCAACCAAGCAACCTGGAAAGGTAAATCAGCGCTCCAAAGAAGTCTCGCTTCCCAGCGGGCAAAAGGGCCATGCGGAAAAAAAGTGTCCAAACCAGAAATGCAGGACCGGCCATGGAGAAATGGGAGCCTTGCTACGCTGATGGGTGGGATGTAAATTGCCAACAGCCACTCTGGAGAAGTGTACGGTGTGGCCTGAAACATCTAAAAAACACAGCTTGGAGAGCATAGGGCACTTCCACTCATGGGCGTATAAATTGGGAAAACTAAAAATCAGCAAGACACAGGCACCCCAAAGTTTAGGGCTGCTCTGTTGACAAGAACCCCCACTTCATTACACCTTAAATATCCTAGGAAAGAGAAAAATGGATAAAGAAGTTGGGGTCCTCATGTACAATGGAATATCACTGAGCCATGAAATCAACGTCATAAGGCTAGTAGCAGCACGATGAGTGGATTTAGGTACGACGATTCTAAGTGAAATAAGTCACACAGAAAAAGACACTTATCATAAGATATCACTTAGAGAGGGAATGTAAAAACCGCTACACTTGAACTGAATTGCAAAACAGAACAGAGTCACACGTTTAGAAAACACACTATGGCTGCTGAACGGGAAAGGTGAGGTGGGGTGATGCATAAAACAAGGGTTTCAAATTAGCTCAGATACCGTTCCATAAACCCAATATGTAAGAGACAAGACCTATTCCTTTTTCAGTGAACTGGACTCAACACCCCCTATTCACCGCACAAGAATATATCTGACTAGTAAGAATCTTCAAACCTATGTATTGATATCTCTCTGTAAGTGAGTCAAGGGCGTGTAAAGCGGCATAAACACAGCCGTGAAAAGCAGCTAAACCCCATTATAAAAATAAATGACTTTTCAAAACCCGTGAAACAAAGACAGTGAAAGAGAGAGAAATTCTTACAAAATTCGTTCAGGGGCTGTGATGCAACCTGGATTGACCATATCTAGACCCACAGCTGATTGAGACATAAGGGTGGACACTCTTGGGGCTGAGAGGTTCGGTGAGGTTGGGTGAGCCAACGCAGACCCTTTCAAGTAATACTGCATGGTACCCATCCCATGGGTCCCAAATCTCCAGGTTCAAGGGCATCTTCCTACTTCGAAAACAGGCATGAGAAACCCAGAAGATGGTACACCGTGTGATCGGGAAAGGTTTCTAAAACGCACCTCATTTCTCATCTCCTTTGCTCGGGTTCGCCATTCCAGCCGATTTACTAGCCATCTCCCTCCTTGGAGAATCAGCACCTTTAACCTCCTGTTCCGTACAGGTTGCAATTTGTCCTGAGGATGAACGGGAAGAGGGGGAACCAATGAGAGACTAGCTCTAGGTGTTGGGACAGGCACAGGTCACTCTATTTTCCCATCAGGAAGAAGAATTAAGCACAAGCTCAGCCTGCCCCCCAGAACCAGAAGAGGGCCTGAAGCAATCCTGCGCTTTTGCGGCCAGCTCCCAAAAAAGCGAGTTGAAAAATGGAGCTCAGGGGCCCTGCAATTCACAAACCTGCAGAGTTTTAAATGATACCTCTCGTCCACAAATATATTAAGGGAAGGCAACGAAGAGGCTTTGAAAGCAAGGCAGAATTGCAGGAAACAGATTTCAGGAGGTAGAATCGAATCGCCTTGAAAGCACATGAAAAGCAGCAAAACGTGGACAATGATGCCCTTGGCCAAAAAGGGCGTATGCGTTTTTTCCTGAATATATTCAGGAAAAAACGCATACGCCCTTTTTGGCCAACCAAGCAACCTGGAAAGGCAAATCAGCGCTCCAAAGAAGTCTCGCTTCCCAGCGGGCAAAAGGGCCATGCGGAAAAAAGTGTCCAAACCAGAAATGCAGGACCGGCCATGGAGAAATGGGAGCCTTGCTATGCTGATGGGCGGGATGTAAATTGCCAACAGCCACTCTGGAGAAGTGTACAGTGTGTCCTGAAACATCTAAAAAACACAGCTTGGAGAGCATAGGGCACTTCCACTCATGGGCGTATAAATTGGGAAAACTAAAAATCAGCAAGACACAGGCACCCCAAAGTTTCGGGCTGCTCTGTTGACAAGAACCCCCACTTCATTACACCTTAAATATCCTAGGAAAGAGAAAAATGGATAAAGAAGTTGTGGTCCTCATGTACAATGGAATATCACTCAGCCATGAAATCAACGTCATAAGGCTAGTAGCAGCACGATGAGTGGATTTAGGTACGACGATTCTAAGTGAAATAAGTCACACAGAAAAAGACACTTATCATAAGATTTCACTTAGAGAGGGAATGTAAAAACCGCTACACTTGAACTGAATTACAAAACAGAACAGAGTCACACGTTTAGAAAACACACTATGGCTGCTGAACGGGAAAGGTGAGGTGGGGTGATGCCTAAAACAAGGGTTTCAAATTAGCTCTGATACCGTTCCATAAACCCAATATGTAAGAGACAAGACCTATTCCTTTTTCAGTGAACTGGACTCAAAACCCCCTATTCACCACACAAGAATATATCTGACTAGTAAGAATCTTCAAACCTATGTATTGATATCTCTCTGTAATTGAGTCAAGGGGGTGTAAAGCGGCATAAACACAGCCGTGAAAAGCAGCTAAACCCCATTATAAAAATAAATTACTTTTCAAAACCCGTGAAACAAAGACAGTTAAAGAGAGAGAAATTCTTACAAAATTTGTTCAGGGGCTGTGATGCAACCTGGATTGACCATATCTAGACCCACAGCTGATTGAGACATAAGGGTGGACACTCTTGTGGCTGAGAGGTTCGGTGAGGTTGGGTGAGCCAACGCAGACCCTTTCAAGTAATACTGCATGGTACCCATCCCATGGGTCCCAAATCTCCAGATTCAAGGGCATCTTCCTACATCAAAAACAGGCATGAGAAACCCAGAAGATGGTACACCGTGTGATCGGGAAAGGTTTCTAAAACGCACCTCATTTCTCATCTCCTTTGCTCGGGTTTGCCATTCCAGCCGATTTACTAGCCATCTCCCTCCTTGGAGAATCAGCACCTTTAACCTCCTGTTCCGTACAGGTTGCAATTTGTCCTGAGGATGAACGGGAAGAGGGGGAACCAATGAGAGACTAGCTCTAGGTGTTGGGACAGGCACAGGTCACTCTATTTTCCCATCAGGAAGAAGAATTAAGCACAAGCTCAGCCTGCCCCCCAGAACCAGAAGAGGGCCTGAAGCAATCCTGCGCTTTTGCGGCCAGCTCCCAAAAAAGCGACTGGAAAAATGGAGCTCAGGGGCCCTGCAATTCACAAACCTGCACAGTTTTAAATGATACCTCTCGTCCACAAATATATTAAGGGAAGGCAACGAAGAGGCTTTGAAAGCAAGGCAGAATTGCAGGAAACAGATTTCAGGAGGTAGATTCGAATCGCCTTGAAAGCACATGAAAAGCGGCAAAACGTGGACAATGATGCCCTTGGCCAAAAAGGGCGTATGCGTTTTTTCCTGAATATATTCAGGAAAAAACGCATGCGCCCTTTTTGGCCAACCAAGCAACCTGGAAAGGCCAATCAGCGCTGCAAAGAAGTCTCGCTTCCCAGCGGGCAAAAGGGCCATGCGGAAAAAAGTGTCCAAACCAGAACTGCACGACCGGCCATGGAGAAATGGGAGCCTTGCTTCGCTAATGGGCGGGATGTAAATTGCCAACAGCCACTCGGGAGAAGTGTACGGTGTGTCCTGAAACATCTAAAAAACACAGCTTGGAGAGCATAGGGCACTTCCACTCATGGGCGTATAAATTGGAAAAACTAAAAAGCAGCAAGACACAGGCACCCCAAAGTTTAGGGCTGCTCTGTTGACAAGAACCCCCACTTCATTACACCTTAAATATCCTAGGAAAGAGAAAAATGGATAAAGAAGTTGGGGTCCTCATGTACAAGGGAATATCACTCAGCCATGAAATCAACGTCATAAGGCTAGTAGCAGCACGATGAGTGGATTTAGGTACGACGATTCTAAGTGAAATAAGTCACACAGAAAAAGACACTTATCCTAAGATATCACTTATAGAGGGAACGTAAAAACCGCTACACTTGAACTGAATTGCAAAACAGAACAGAGTCACACGTTTAGGAAACACACTATGGCTGCTGAATGGGAAAGGTGAGGTGGGGTGATGCATAAAACAAGGGTTTCAAATTAGATCCGATACCGTTCCATAAACCCAATATGTAAGAGACAAGACCTATTCCTTTTTCAGTGAACTGGACTCAACACCCCCTATTCACCGCACAAGAATATATCTGACTAGTAAGAATCTTCAAACCTATGTATTGATATCTCTCTGTAAGTGAGTCAAGGGGGTGTAAAGCGGCATAAACACAGCCGTGAAAAGCAGCTAAACCCCATTATAAAAATAAATTACTTTTCAAAACCCGTGAAACAAAGACAGTGAAAGAGAGAGAAATTCTTACAAAATTCGTTCAGGGGCTGTGATGCAACCTGGATTGACCATATCTAGACCCACAGCTGATTGAGACATAAGGGTGGACACTCTTGGGGCTGAGAGTTTCGGTGAGGTTGGGTGAGCCAACGCAGACCCTTTCAAGTAATACTGCATGGTACCCATCCCATGGGTCCCAAATCTCCAGGTTCAAGGGCATCTTCCTACATCGAAAACAGGCATGAGAAACCCAGAAGATGGTACACCGTGTGATCGGGAAAGGTTTCTAAAACGCACCTCATTTCTCATCTCCTTTGCTCGGGTTCGCCATTCCAGCCGATTTACTAGCCATCTCCCTCCTTGGAGAATCAGCACCTTTAACCTCCTGTTCCGTACAGGTTGCAATTTGTCCTGAGGATGAACGGGAAGAGGGGGAACCAATGAGAGACTAGCTCTAGGTGTTGGGACAGGCACAGGTCACTCTATTTTCCCATCAGGAAGAAGAATTAAGCACAAGCTCACCCTGCCCCCCAGAACCAGAAGAGGGCCTGAAGCAATCCTATGCATTTGCGGCCAGCTCCCAAAAAAGCGAGTTGAAAAATGGAGCTCAGGGGCACTGCAATTCACAAACCTGCAGAGTTTTAAATGATACCTCTCGTCCACAAATATATTAAGGGAAGGCAACGAAGAGGCTTTGAAAGCAAGGCAGAATTGCAGGAAACAGATTTCAGGAGGTAGATTCGAATCGCCTTGAAAGCACATGAAAAGCGGCAAAACGTGGACAATGATGCCCTTGGCCAAAAAGGGCGTATGCGTTTTTTCCTGAATATATTCAGGAAAAAGCACATAGGCCCTTTTTGGCCAACCAAGCAACCTGGAAAGGCCAATCAGCGCTCCAAAGAAGTCTCGCTTCCCAGCGGGCAAAAGGGCCATGCGGAAAAAAAGTGTCCAAACCAGAACTGCACGACCGGCCATGGAGAAATGTGAGCCTTGCTTCGCTGATGGGCGGGATGTAAATTGCCAACAGCCACTCGGGAGAAGTGTACAGTGTGTCCTGAAACATCTAAAAAACACAGCTTGGAGAGCATAGGGCACTTCCACTCATGGGCGTATAAATTGGGAAAACTAAAAATCAGCAAGACACAGGCACCCCAAAGTTTAGGGCTGCTCTGTTGACAAGAACCCCCACTTCATTACACCTTAAATGTCCTAGGAAAGAGAAAAATGGATAAAGAAGTTGTGGTCCTCATGTACAATGGAATATCACTCAGCCATGAAATCAACGTCATAAGGCTAGTAGCAGCACGATGAGTGGATTTAGGTACGACGATTCTAAGTGAAATAAGTCACACAGAAAAAGAGACTTATCATAAGATATCACTTAGAGAGGGAATGTAAAAACCGCTACACTTGAACTGAATTGCAAAACAGAACAGAGTCACACGTTTAGAAAACACACTATGGCTGCTGAACGGGAAAGGTGAGGTGGGGTGATGCATAAAACAAGGGTTTCAAATTAGCTCAGATACCGTTCCATAAACCCAATATGTAAGAGACAAGACCTATTTCTTTTTCAGTGAACTGGACTCAACACCCCCTATTCACCCCACAAGTATATATCTGACTAGTAAGAATCTCCAAACCTATGTATTGATATCTCTCTGTAAGTGAGTCAAGGGGGTGTAAAGCGGCATAAACACAGCCGTGAAAAGCAGCTAAACCCCATTATAAAAATAAATTACTTTTCAAAACCCGTGAAACAAAGACAGTGAAAGAGAGAGAAATTCTTCCAAAAGTCGTTCAGGGGCTGTGATGCAACCTGCATTGACCATATCTAGACCCACAGCTGATTGAGACATAAGGGTGGACACTCTTGGGGCTGAGAGGTTCGGTGAGGTTGGGTGAGCCAACGCAGACCCTTTCAAGTAATACTGCATGGTACCCATCCCATGGGTCCCAAATCTCCAGGTTCAAGGGCATCTTCCTACTTCGAAAACAGGCATGAGAAACCCAGAAGATGGTACACCGTGTGATCGGGAAAGGTTTCTAAAACGCACCTCATTTCTCATCTCCTTTGCTCGGGTTCGCCATTCCAGCCGATTTACTAGCCATCTCCCTCCTTGGAGAATCAGCACCTTTAACCTCCTGTTCCGTACAGGTTGCAATTTGTCCTGAGGATGAACGGGAAGAGGGGGAACCAATGAGAGACTAGCTCTAGGTGTTGGGACAGGCACAGGTCACTCTATTTTCCCATCAGGAAGAAGAATTAAGCACAAGCTCAGCCTGCCCCCCAGAACCAGAAGAGGGCCTGAAGCAATCCTGCGCTTTTGCGGCCAGCTCCCAAAAAAGCGACTGGAAAAATGGAGCTCAGGGGCCCTGCAATTCACAAACCTGCAGAGTTTTAAATGATACCTCTCGTCAACAAATATATTAAGGGAAGGCAACGAAGAGGCTTTGAAAGCAAGGCAGAATTGCAGGAAACAGATTTCAGGAGGTAGATTCGAATCGCCTTGAAAGCACATGAAAAGCGGCAAAACGTGGACAATGATGCCCTTGGCCAAAAAGGGCGTATGCGTTTTTTCCTGAATATATTCAGGAAAAAACGCATACGCCCTTTTTGGCCAACCAAGCAACCTGGAAAGGCAAATCAGCGCTCCAAAGAAGTCTCGCTTCCCAGCGGGCAAAAGGGCCATGCGGAAAAAAAGTGTCCAAACCAGAAATGCAGGACCGGCCATGGAGAAATGGGAGCCTTGCTACGCTGATGGGTGGGATGTAAATTGCCAACAGCCACTCTGGAGAAGTGTACGGTGTGGCCTGAAACATCTAAAAAACACAGCTTGGAGAGCATAGGGCACTTCCACTCATGGGCGTATAAATTGGGAAAACTAAAAATCAGCAAGACACAGGCACCCCAAAGTTTAGGGCTGCTCTGTTGACAAGAACCCCCACTTCATTACACCTTAAATATCCTAGGAAAGAGAAAAATGGATAAAGAAGTTGGGGTCCTCAAGTACAATGGAATATCACTGAGCCATGAAATCAACGTCATAAGGCTAGTAGCAGCACGATGAGTGGATTTAGGTACGACGATTCTAAGTGAAATAAGTCACACAGAAAAAGACACTTATCATAAGATATCACTTAGAGAGGGAATGTAAAAACCGCTACACTTGAACTGAATTGCAAAACAGAACAGAGTCACACGTTTAGAAAACACACTATGGCTGCTGAACGGGAAAGGTGAGGTGGGGTGATGCATAAAACAAGGGTTTCAAATTAGCTCAGATACCGTTCCATAAACCCAATATGTAAGAGACAAGACCTATTCCTTTTTCAGTGAACTGGACTCAACACCCCCTATTCACCCCACAAGTATATATCTGACTAGTAAGAATCTCCAAACCTATGTATTGATATCTCTCTGTAAGTGAGTCAAGGGGGTGTAAAGCGGCATAAACACAGCCGTGAAAAGCAGCTAAACCCCATTATAAAAATAAATTACTTTTCAAAACCCGTGAAACAAAGACAGTGAAAGAGAGAGAAATTCTTCCAAAAGTCGTTCAGGGGCTGTGATGCAACCTGGATTGACCATATCTAGACCCACAGCTGATTGAGACATAAGGGTGGACACTCTTGGGGCTGAGAGGTTCGGTGAGGTTGGGTGAGCCAACGCAGACCCTTTCAAGTAATACTGCATGGTACCCATCCCATGGGTCCCAAATCTCCAGGTTCAAGGGCATCTTCCTACTTCGAAAACAGGCATGAGAAACCCAGAAGATGGTACACCGTGTGATCGGGAAAGGTTTCTAAAACGCACCTCATTTCTCATCTCCTTTGCTCGGGTTCGCCATTCCAGCCGATTTACTAGCCATCTCCCTCCTTGGAGAATCAGCACCTTTAACCTCCTGTTCCGTACAGGTTGCAATTTGTCCTGAGGATGAACGGGAAGAGGGGGAACCAATGAGAGACTAGCTCTAGGTGTTGGGACAGGCACAGGTCACTCTATTTTCCCATCAGGAAGAAGAATTAAGCACAAGCTCAGCCTGCCCCCCAGAACCAGAAGAGGGCCTGAAGCAATCCTGCGCTTTTGCGGCCAGCTCCCAAAAAAGCGAGTTGAAAAATGGAGCTCAGGGGCCCTGCAATTCACAAACCTGCAGAGTTTTAAATGATACCTCTCGTCCACAAATATATTAAGGGAAGGCAACGAAGAGGCTTTGAAAGCAAGGCAGAATTGCAGGAAACAGATTTCAGGAGGTAGAATCGAATCGCCTTGAAAGCACATGAAAAGCAGCAAAACGTGGACAATGATGCCCTTGGCCAAAAAGGGCGTATGCGTTTTTTCCTGAATATATTCAGGAAAAAACGCATACGCCCTTTTTGGCCAACCAAGCAACCTGGAAAGGCAAATCAGCGCTCCAAAGAAGTCTCGCTTCCCAGCGGGCAAAAGGGCCATGCGGAAAAAAGTGTCCAAACCAGAAATGCAGGACCGGCCATGGAGAAATGGGAGCCTTGCTATGCTGATGGGCGGGATGTAAATTGCCAACAGCCACTCTGGAGAAGTGTACAGTGTGTCCTGAAACATCTAAAAAACACAGCTTGGAGAGCATAGGGCACTTCCACTCATGGGCGTATAAATTGGGAAAACTAAAAATCAGCAAGACACAGGCACCCCAAAGTTTCGGGCTGCTCTGTTGACAAGAACCCCCACTTCATTACACCTTAAATATCCTAGGAAAGAGAAAAATGGATAAAGAAGTTGTGGTCCTCATGTACAATGGAATATCACTCAGCCATGAAATCAACGTCATAAGGCTAGTAGCAGCACGATGAGTGGATTTAGGTACGACGATTCTAAGTGAAATAAGTCACACAGAAAAAGACACTTATCATAAGATTTCACTTAGAGAGGGAATGTAAAAACCGCTACACTTGAACTGAATTACAAAACAGAACAGAGTCACACGTTTAGAAAACACACTATGGCTGCTGAACGGGAAAGGTGAGGTGGGGTGATGCCTAAAACAAGGGTTTCAAATTAGCTCTGATACCGTTCCATAAACCCAATATGTAAGAGACAAGACCTATTCCTTTTTCAGTGAACTGGACTCAAAACCCCCTATTCACCACACAAGAATATATCTGACTAGTAAGAATCTTCAAACCTATGTATTGATATCTCTCTGTAATTGAGTCAAGGGGGTGTAAAGCGGCATAAACACAGCCGTGAAAAGCAGCTAAACCCCATTATAAAAATAAATTACTTTTCAAAACCCGTGAAACAAAGACAGTTAAAGAGAGAGAAATTCTTACAAAATTTGTTCAGGGGCTGTGATGCAACCTGGATTGACCATATCTAGACCCACAGCTGATTGAGACATAAGGGTGGACACTCTTGTGGCTGAGAGGTTCGGTGAGGTTGGGTGAGCCAACGCAGACCCTTTCAAGTAATACTGCATGGTACCCATCCCATGGGTCCCAAATCTCCAGATTCAAGGGCATCTTCCTACATCAAAAACAGGCATGAGAAACCCAGAAGATGGTACACCGTGTGATCGGGAAAGGTTTCTAAAACGCACCTCATTTCTCATCTCCTTTGCTCGGGTTTGCCATTCCAGCCGATTTACTAGCCATCTCCCTCCTTGGAGAATCAGCACCTTTAACCTCCTGTTCCGTACAGGTTGCAATTTGTCCTGAGGATGAACGGGAAGAGGGGGAACCAATGAGAGACTAGCTCTAGGTGTTGGGACAGGCACAGGTCACTCTATTTTCCCATCAGGAAGAAGAATTAAGCACAAGCTCAGCCTGCCCCCCAGAACCAGAAGAGGGCCTGAAGCAATCCTGCGCTTTTGCGGCCAGCTCCCAAAAAAGCGAGTTGAAAAATGGAGCTCAGGGGCCCTGCAATTCACAAACCTGCACAGTTTTAAATGATACCTCTCGTCCACAAATATATTAAGGGAAGGCAACGAAGAGGCTTTGAAAGCAAGGCAGAATTGCAGGAAACAGATTTCAGGAGGTAGATTCGAATCGCCTTGAAAGCACATGAAAAGCGGCAAAACGTGGACAATGATGCCCTTGGCCAAAAAGGGCGTATGCGTTTTTTCCTGAATATATTCAGGAAAAAACGCATACGCCCTTTTTGGCCAACCAAGCAACCTGGAAAGGCCAATCAGCGCTGCAAAGAAGTCTCGCTTCCCAGCGGGCAAAAGGGCCATGCGGAAAAAAGTGTCCAAACCAGAACTGCACGACCGGCCATGGAGAAATGGGAGCCTTTCTTCGCTAATGGGTGGGATGTAAATTGCCAACAGCCACTCGGGAGAAGTGTACGGTGTGTCCTGAAACATCTAAAAAACACAGCTTGGAGAGCATAGGGCACTTCCACTCATGGGCGTATAAATTGGGAAAACTAAAAATCAGCAAGACACAGGCACCCCAAAGTTTCGGGCTGCTCTGTTGACAAGAACCCCCACTTCATTACACCTTAAATACCTAGGAAAGAGAAAAGTGGATAAAGAAGTTGTGGTCCTCATGTACAATGGAATATCACTCAGCCATGAAATCCACGTCATAAGGCTAGTAGCAGCACGATGAGTGGATTCAGGTATGACGATTCTAAGTGAAATAAGTCACACAGAAAAAGACACTTATCATAAGATATCACTTAGAGAGGGAATGTAAAAACCGCTACACTTGAACTGAATTGCAAAACAGAACAGAGTCACACGTTTAGAAAACACACTATGGCTGCTAACGGGAAAGGTGAGGTGGGGTGATGCATAAAACAAGGGTTTCAAATTAGCTCAGATACCGTTCCATAAACCCAATATGTAAGAGACAAGACCTATTCCTTTTTCAGTGAACTGGACTCAACACCCCCTATTCACCCCACAAGTATATATCTGACTAGTAAGAAACTCCAAACCTATGTATTGATATCTCTCTGTAAGTGAGTCAAGGGGGGTGTAAAGCGGCATAAACACAGCCGTGAAAAGCAGCTAAACCCCATTATAAAAATAAATTACTTTTCAAAACCCGTGAAACAAAGACAGTGAAAGAGAGAGAAATTCTTCCAAAAGTCGTTCAGGGGCTGTGATGCAACCTGGATTGACCATATCTAGACCCACAGCTGATTGAGACATAAGGGTGGACACTCTTGGGGCTGAGAGGTTCGGTGAGGTTGGGTGAGCCAACGCAGACCCTTTCAATTAATACTGCATGGTACCCATCCCATGGGTCCCAAATCTCCAGGTTCAAGGGCATCTTCCTACATCGAAAACAGGCATGAGAAACCCAGAAGATGGTACACCGTGTGATCGGGAAAGGTTTCTAAAACGCACCTCATTTCTCATCTCCTTTGCTCGGGTTCGCCATTCCAGCCGATTTACTAGCCATCTCCCTCCTTGGAGAATCAGCACCTTTAACCTCCTGTTCCGTACAGGTTGCAATTTGTCCTGAGGATGAACGGGAAGAGGGGGAACCAATGAGAGACTAGCTCTAGGTGTTGGGACAGGCACAGGTCACTCTATTTTCCCATCAGGAAGAAGAATTAAGCACAAGCTCAGCCTGCCCCCCAGAACCAGAAGAGGGCCTGAAGCAATCCTGCGCTTTTGCGGCCAGCTCCCAAAAAAGCGAGTTGAAAAATGGAGCTCAGGGGCCCTGCAATTCACAAACCTGCACAGTTTTAAATGATACCTATCGTCCACAAATATATTAAGGGAAGGCAACGAAGAGGCTTTGAAAGCAAGGCAGAATTGCAGGAAACAGATTTCAGGAGGTAGATTCGAATCGCCTTGAAAGCAAATGAAAAGCGGCAAAACGTGGACAATGATGCCCTTGGCCAAAAAGGGCGTATGCGTTTTTTCCTGAATATATTCAGGAAAAAACGCATACGCCCTTTTTGGCCAACCAAGCAACCTGGAAAGGCCAATCAGCGCTCCAAAGAAGTCTCGCTTCCCAGCAGGCAAAAGGGCCATGCGGAAAAAAAGTGTCCAAACCAGAAATGCAGGACCGGCCATGGAGAAATGGGAGCCTTGCTACGCTGATGGGTGGGATGTAAATTGCCAACAGCCACTCTGGAGAAGTGTACGGTGTGGCCTGAAACATCTAAAAAACACAGCTTGGAGAGCATAGGGCACTTCCACTCATGGGCGTATAAATTGGGAAAACTAAAAATCAGCAAGACACAGGCACCCCAAAGTTTAGGGCTGCTCTGTTGACAAGAACCCCCAATTCATTACACCTTAAATATCCTAGGGAAAAAAAATGGATAAAGAAGTTGGGGTACTCATGCACAATGGAATATCACTCAGCCATGAAATCAACGTCATAAGGCTAGTAGCAGCACGATGAGTGGATTTAGGTACGACGATTCTAAGTGAAATAAGTCACACAGAAAAAGACACTTATCATAAGATATCACTTAGAGAGGGAATGTAAAAACCGCTACACTTGAACTGAATTGCAAAACAGAACAGAGTCACACGTTTAGAAAACACACTATGGCTGCTGAACGGGAAAGGTGAGGTGGGGTGATGCATAAAACAAGGGTTTCAAATTAGCTCAGATACCGTACCATAAACCCAATATGTAAGAGACAAGACCTATTCCTTTTTCAGTGAACTGGACTCAACACCCCCTATTCACCCCACAAGTATATATCTGACTAGTAAGAATCTCCAAACCTATGTATTGATATCTCTCTGTAAGTGAGTCAAGGGGGTGTAAAGCGGCATAAACACAGCCGTGAAAAGCAGCTAAACCCCATTATAAAAATAAATTACTTTTCAAAACCCGTGAAACAAAGACAGTGAAAGAGAGAGAAATTCTTCCAAAATTCGTTCAGGGGCTGTGATGCAACCTGGATTGACCATATCTAGACCCACAGCTGATTGAGACATAAGGGTGGACACTCTTGGGGCTGATAGGTTCGGTGAGGTTGGGTGAGCCAACGCAGACCCTTTCTAGTAATACTGCATGGTACCCATCCATGGGTCCCAAATCTCCAGGTTCAAGGGCATCTTCCTACGTCGAAAACAGGCATGAGAAACCCAGAAGATGGTACACCGTGTGATCGGGAAAGGTTTCTAAAACGCACCTCATTTCTCATCTCCTTTGCTCGGGTTCGCCATTCCAGCCGATTTACTAGCCATCTCCCTCCTTGGAGAATCAGCACCTTTAACCTCCTGTTCCGTACAGGTTGCAATTTGTCCTGAGGATGAACGGGAAGAGGGGGAACCAATGAGAGACTAGCTCTAGGTGTTGGGACAGGCACAGGTCACTCTATTTTCCCATCAGGAAGAAGAATTAAGCACAAGCTCAGCCTGCCCCCCAGAACCAGAAGAGGGCCTGAAGCAATCCTGCGCTTTTGCGGCCAGCTCCCAAAAAAGCGACTGGAAAAATGGAGCTCAGGGGCCCTGCAATTCACAAACCTGCAGAGTTTTAAATGATACCTCTCGTCCACAAATATATTAAGGGAAGGCAACGAAGAGTCTTTGAAAGCAAGGCAGAATTGCAGGAAACAGATTTCAGGAGGTAGATTCGAATCGCCTTGAAAGCACATGAAAAGCGGCAAAACGTGGACAATGATGCCCTTGGCCAAAAAGGGCATATGCGTTTTTTCCTGAATATATTCAGGAAAAAACGCATACGCCCTCTTTGGCCAACCAAGCAACCTGGAAAGGTAAATCAGCGCTCCAAAGAAGTCTAGCTTCCCAGCGGGCAAAAGGGCCATGCGGAAAAAAAGTGTCCAAACCAGAAATGCAGGACCGGCCATGGAGAAATGGGAGCCTTGCTACGCTGATGGGTGGGATGTAAATTGCCAACAGCCACTCTGGAGAAGTGTACGGTGTGGCCTGAAACATCTAAAAAACACAGCTTGGAGAGCATAGGGCACTTCCACTCATGGGCGTATAAATTGGGAAAACTAAAAATCAGCAAGACACAGGCACCCCAAAGTTTAGGGCTGCTCTGTTGACAAGAACCCCCACTTCATTACACCTTAAATATCCTAGGAAAGAGAAAAATGGATAAAGAAGTTGGGGTCCTCATGTACAATGGAATATCACTGAGCCATGAAATCAACGTCATAAGGCTAGTAGCAGCACGATGAGTGGATTTAGGTACGACGATTCTAAGTGAAATAAGTCACACAGAAAAAGACACTTATCATAAGATATCACTTAGAGAGGGAATGTAAAAACCGCTACACTTGAACTGAATTGCAAAACAGAACAGAGTCACACGTTTAGAAAACACACTATGGCTGCTGAACGGGAAAGGTGAGGTGGGGTGATGCATAAAACAAGGGTTTCAAATTAGCTCAGATACCGTTCCATAAACCCAATATGTAAGAGACAAGACCTATTCCTTTTTCAGTGAACTGGACTCAACACCCCCTATTCACCGCACAAGAATATATCTGACTAGTAAGAATCTTCAAACCTATGTATTGATATCTCTCTGTAAGTGAGACAAGGGGGTGTCAAGCGGCATAAACACAGCCGTGAAAAGCAGCTAAACCCCATTATAAAAATAAATGACTTTTCAAAACCCGTGAAACAAAGACAGTGAAAGAGAGAGAAATTCTTACAAAATTCGTTCAGGGGCTGTGATGCAACCTGGATTGACCATATCTAGACCCACAGCTGATTGAGACATAAGGGTGGACACTCTTGGGGCTGAGAGGTTCGGTGAGGTTGGGTGAGCCAACGCAGACCCTTTCAAGTAATACTGCATGGTACCCATCCCATGGGTCCCAAATCTCCAGGTTCAAGGGCATCTTCCTACTTCGAAAACAGGCATGAGAAACCCAGAAGATGGTACACCGTGTGATCGGGAAAGGTTTCTAAAACGCACCTCATTTCTCATCTCCTTTGCTCGGGTTCGCCATTCCAGCCGATTTACTAGCCATCTCCCTCCTTGGAGAATCAGCACCTTTAACCTCCTGTTCCGTACAGGTTGCAATTTGTCCTGAGGATGAACGGGAAGAGGGGGAACCAATGAGAGACTAGCTCTAGGTGTTGGGACAGGCACAGGTCACTCTATTTTCCCATCAGGAAGAAGAATTAAGCACAAGCTCAGCCTGCCCCCCAGAACCAGAAGAGGGCCTGAAGCAATCCTGCGCTTTTGCGGCCAGCTCCCAAAAAAGCGAGTTGAAAAATGGAGCTCAGGGGCCCTGCAATTCACAAACCTGCAGAGTTTTAAATGATACCTCTCGTCCACAAATATATTAAGGGAAGGCAACGAAGAGGCTTTGAAAGCAAGGCAGAATTGCAGGAAACAGATTTCAGGAGGTAGAATCGAATCGCCTTGAAAGCACATGAAAAGCAGCAAAACGTGGACAATGATGCCCTTGGCCAAAAAGGGCGTATGCGTTTTTTCCTGAATATATTCAGGAAAAAACGCATACGCCCTTTTTGGCCAACCAAGCAACCTGGAAAGGCAAATCAGCGCTCCAAAGAAGTCTCGCTTCCCAGCGGGCAAAAGGGCCATGCGGAAAAAAGTGTCCAAACCAGAAATGCAGGACCGGCCATGGAGAAATGGGAGCCTTGCTATGCTGATGGGCGGGATGTAAATTGCCAACAGCCACTCTGGAGAAGTGTACAGTGTGTCCTGAAACATCTAAAAAACACAGCTTGGAGAGCATAGGGCACTTCCACTCATGGGCGTATAAATTCGGAAAACTAAAAATCAGCAAGACACAGGCACCCCAAAGTTTAGGGCTGCTCTGTTGACAAGAACCCCCACTTCATTACACCTTAAATATCCTAGGAAAGAGAAAAATGGATAAAGAACTTGTGGTCCTCATGTACAATGGAATATCACTCAGCCATGAAATCAACGTCATAAGGCTAGTAGCAGCACGATGAGTGGATTTAGGTACGACGATTCTAAGTGAAATAAGTCACACAGAAAAAGACACTTATCATAAGATTTCACTTAGAGAGGGAATGTAAAAACCGCTACACTTGAACTGAATTACAAAACAGAACAGAGTCACACGTTTAGAAAACACACTATGGCTGCTGAACGGGAAAGGTGAGGTGGGGTGATGCATAAAACAAGGGTTTCAAATTAGCTCTGATACCGTTCCATAAACCCAATATGTAAGAGACAAGACCTATTCCTTTTTCAGTGAACTGGACTCAACACCCCCTATTCACCACACAAGAATATATCTGACTAGTAAGAATCTTCAAACCTATGTATTGATATCTCTCTGTAATTGAGTCAAGGGGGTGTAAAGCGGCATAAACACAGCCGTGAAAAGCAGCTAAACCCCATTATAAAAATAAATTACTTTTCAAAACCCGTGAAACAAAGACAGTTAAAGAGAGAGAAATTCTTACAAAATTTGTTCAGGGGCTGTGATGCAACCTGGATTGACCATATCTAGACCCACAGCTGATTGAGACATAAGGGTGGACACTCTTGTGGCTGAGAGGTTCGGTGAGGTTGGGTGAGCCAACGCAGACCCTTTCAAGTAATACTGCATGGTACCCATCCCATGGGTCCCAAATCTCCAGATTCAAGGGCATCTTCCTACATCAAAAACAGGCATGAGAAACCCAGAAGATGGTACACCGTGTGATCGGGAAAGGTTTCTAAAACGCACCTCATTTCTCATCTCCTTTGCTCGGGTTTGCCATTCCAGCCGATTTACTAGCCATCTCCCTCCTTGGAGAATCAGCACCTTTAACCTCCTGTTCCGTACAGGTTGCAATTTGTCCTGAGGATGAACGGGAAGAGGGGGAACCAATGAGAGACTAGCTCTAGGTGTTGGGACAGGCACAGGTCACTCTATTTTCCCATCAGGAAGAAGAATTAAGCACAAGCTCAGCCTGCCCCCCAGAACCAGAAGAGGGCCTGAAGCAATCCTGCGCTTTTGCGGCCAGCTCCCAAAAAAGCGAGTTGAAAAATGGAGCTCAGGGGCCCTGCAATTCACAAACCTGCACAGTTTTAAATGATACCTCTCGTCCACAAATATATTAAGGGAAGGCAACGAAGAGGCTTTGAAAGCAAGGCAGAATTGCAGGAAACAGATTTCAGGAGGTAGATTCGAATCGCCTTGAAAGCACATGAAAAGCGGCAAAACGTGGACAATGATGCCCTTGGCCAAAAAGGGCGTATGCGTTTTTTCCTGAATATATTCAGGAAAAAACGCATGCGCCCTTTTTGGCCAACCAAGCAACCTGGAAAGGCCAATCAGCGCTGCAAAGAAGTCTCGCTTCCCAGCGGGCAAAAGGGCCATGCGGAAAAAAGTGTCCAAACCAGAACTGCACGACCGGCCATGGAGAAACGGGAGCCTTGCTTCGCTAATGGGCGGGATGTAAATTGCCAACAGCCACTCGGGAGAAGTGTACGGTGTGTCCTGAAACATCTAAAAAACACAGCTTGGAGAGCATAGGGCACTTCCACTCATGGGCGTATAAATTGGAAAAACTAAAAAGCAGCAAGACACAGGCACCCCAAAGTTTAGGGCTGCTCTGTTGACAAGAACCCCCACTTCATTACACCTTAAATATCCTAGGAAAGAGAAAAATGGATAAAGAAGTTGGGGTCCTCATGTACAAGGGAATATCACTCAGCCATGAAATCAACGTCATAAGGCTAGTAGCAGCACGATGAGTGGATTTAGGTACGACGATTCTAAGTGAAATAAGTCACACAGAAAAAGACACTTATCCTAAGATATCACTTATAGAGGGAACGTAAAAACCGCTACACTTGAACTGAATTGCAAAACAGAACAGAGTCACACGTTTAGGAAACACACTATGGCTGCTGAATGGGAAAGGTGAGGTGGGGTGATGCATAAAACAAGGGTTTCAAATTAGATCCGATACCGTTCCATAAACCCAATATGTAAGAGACAAGACCTATTCCTTTTTCAGTGAACTGGACTCAACACCCCCTATTCACCGCACAAGAATATATCTGACTAGTAAGAATCTTCAAACCTATGTATTGATATCTCTCTGTAAGTGAGTCAAGGGGGTGTAAAGCGGCATAAACACAGCCGTGAAAAGCAGCTAAACCCCATTATAAAAATAAATTACTTTTCAAAACCCGTGAAACAAAGACAGTGAAAGAGAGAGAAATTCTTACAAAATTCGTTCAGGGGCTGTGATGCAACCTGGATTGACCATATCTAGACCCACAGCTGATTGAGACATAAGGGTGGACACTCTTGGGGCTGAGAGTTTCGGTGAGGTTGGGTGAGCCAACGCAGACCCTTTCAAGTAATACTGCATGGTACCCATCCCATGGGTCCCAAATCTCCAGGTTCAAGGGCATCTTCCTACATCGAAAACAGGCATGAGAAACCCAGAAGATGGTACACCGTGTGATCGGGAAAGGTTTCTAAAACGCACCTCATTTCTCATCTCCTTTGCTCGGGTTCGCCATTCCAGCCGATTTACTAGCCATCTCCCTCCTTGGAGAATCAGCACCTTTAACCTCCTGTTCCGTACAGGTTGCAATTTGTCCTGAGGATGAACGGGAAGAGGGGGAACCAATGAGAGACTAGCTCTAGGTGTTGGGACAGGCACAGGTCACTCTATTTTCCCATCAGGAAGAAGAATTAAGCACAAGCTCAGCCTGCCCCCCAGAACCAGAAGAGGGCCTGAAGCAATCCTATGCATTTGCGGCCAGCTCCCAAAAAAGCGAGTTGAAAAATGGAGCTCAGGGGCACTGCAATTCACAAACCTGCAGAGTTTTAAATGATACCTCTCGTCCACAAATATATTAAGGGAAGGCAACGAAGAGGCTTTGAAAGCAAGGCAGAATTGCAGGAAACAGATTTCAGGAGGTAGATTCGAATCGCCTTGAAAGCACATGAAAAGCGGCAAAACGTGGACAATGATGCCCTTGGCCAAAAAGGGCGTATGCGTTTTTTCCTGAATATATTCAGGAAAAAGCACATAGGCCCTTTTTGGCCAACCAAGCAACCTGGAAAGGCCAATCAGCGCTCCAAAGAAGTCTCGCTTCCCAGCGGGCAAAAGGGCCATGCGGAAAAAAAGTGTCCAAACCAGAACTGCACGACCGGCCATGGAGAAATGTGAGCCTTGCTTCGCTGATGGGCGGGATGTAAATTGCCAACAGCCACTCGGGAGAAGTGTACAGTGTGTCCTGAAACATCTAAAAAACACAGCTTGGAGAGCATAGGGCACTTCCACTCATGGGCGTATAAATTGGGAAAACTAAAAATCAGCAAGACACAGGCACCCCAAAGTTTAGGGCTGCTCTGTTGACAAGAACCCCCACTTCATTACACCTTAAATGTCCTAGGAAAGAGAAAAATGGATAAAGAAGTTGTGGTCCTCATGTACAATGGAATATCACTCAGCCATGAAATCAACGTCATAAGGCTAGTAGCAGCACGATGAGTGGATTTAGGTACGACGATTCTAAGTGAAATAAGTCACACAGAAAAAGAGACTTATCATAAGATATCACTTAGAGAGGGAATGTAAAAACCGCTACACTTGAACTGAATTGCAAAACAGAACAGAGTCACACGTTTAGAAAACACACTATGGCTGCTGAACGGGAAAGGTGAGGTGGGGTGATGCATAAAACAAGGGTTTCAAATTAGCTCAGATACCGTTCCATAAACCCAATATGTAAGAGACAAGACCTATTTCTTTTTCAGTGAACTGGACTCAACACCCCCTATTCACCCCACAAGTATATATCTGACTAGTAAGAATCTCCAAACCTATGTATTGATATCTCTCTGTAAGTGAGTCAAGGGGGTGTAAAGCGGCATAAACACAGCCGTGAAAAGCAGCTAAACCCCATTATAAAAATAAATTACTTTTCAAAACCCGTGAAACAAAGACAGTGAAAGAGAGAGAAATTCTTCCAAAAGTCGTTCAGGGGCTGTGATGCAACCTGCATTGACCATATCTAGACCCACAGCTGATTGAGACATAAGGGTGGACACTCTTGGGGCTGAGAGGTTCGGTGAGGTTGGGTGAGCCAACGCAGACCCTTTCAAGTAATACTGCATGGTACCCATCCCATGGGTCCCAAATCTCCAGGTTCAAGGGCATCTTCCTACTTCGAAAACAGGCATGAGAAACCCAGAAGATGGTACACCGTGTGATCGGGAAAGGTTTCTAAAACGCACCACATTTCTCATCTCCTTTGCTCGGGTTCGCCATTCCAGCCGATTTACTAGCCATCTCCCTCCGTGGAGAATCAGCACCTTTAACCTCCTGTTCCGTACAGGTTGCAATTTGTCCTGAGGATGAACGGGAAGAGGGGGAACCGATGAGAGACTAGCTCTAGGTGTTGGGACAGGCACAGGTCACTCTATTTTCCCATCAGGAAGAAGAATTAAGCACAAGCTCAGCCTGCCCCCCAGAACCAGAAGAGGGCCTGAAGCAATCCTGCGCTTTTGCGGCCAGCTCCCAAAAAAGCGAGTTGAAAAATGGAGCTCAGGGGCCCTGCAATTCACAAACCTGCAGAGTTTTAAATGATACCTCTCGTCCACAAATATATTAAGGGAAGGCAACGAAGAGGCTTTGAAAGCAAGGCAGAATTGCAGGAAACAGATTTCAGGAGGTAGAATCGAATCGCCTTGAAAGCACATGAAAAGCGGCAAAACGTGGACAATGATGCCCTTGGCCAAAAAGGGCGTATGCGTTTTTTCCTGAATATATTCAGGAAAAAACGCATACGCCCTTTTTGGCCAACCAAGCAACCTGGAAAGGCAAATCAGGGCTCCAAAGAAGTTTCGCTTCCCAGCGGGCAAAAGGGCCATGCGGAAAAAAGTGTCCAAACCAGAAATGCAGGACCGGCCATGGAGAAATGGGAGCCTTGCTACGCTGATGGGCGGGATGTAAATTGCCAACAACCACTCTGGAGAAGTGTACAGTGTGTCCTGAAACATCTAAAAAACACAGCTTGGAGAGCATAGGGCACTTCCACTCATGGGCGTATAAATTGGGAAAACTAAAAATCAGCAAGACACAGGCACCCCAAAGTTTAGGGCTGCTCTGTTGACAAGAACCCCCACTTCATTACACCTTAAATATCCTAGGAAAGAGAAAAATGGATAAAGAAGTTGTGGTCCTCATGTACAATGGAATATCACTCAGCCATGAAATCAACGTCATAAGGCTAGTAGCAGCACGATGAGTGGATTTAGGTACGACGATTCTCAGTGAAATAAGTCACACAGAAAAAGACACTTATCATAAGATTTCACTTAGAGAGGGAATGTAAAAACCGCTACACTTGAACTGAATTACAAAACAGAACAGAGTCACACGTTTAGAAAACACACTATGGCTGCTGAACGGGAAAGGTGAGGTGGGGTGATGCCTAAAACAAGGGTTTCAAATTAGCTCCGATACCGTTCCATAAACCCAATATGTAAGAGACAAGACCTATTCCTTTTTCAGTGAACTGGACTCAACACCCCCTATTCACCACACAAGAATATATCTGACTAGTAAGAATCTTCAAACCTATGTATTGATATCTCTCTGTAAGTGAGTCAAGGGGGTGTAAAGCGGCATAAACACAGCCGTGAAAAGCAGCTAAACCGCATTATAAAAATAAATTACTTTTCAAAACCCGTAAAACAAAGACAGTGAAAGAGAGAGAAATTCTTCCAAAATTCGTTCAGGGGCTGTGATGCAACCTGGATTGACCATATCTAGACCCACAGCTTATTGAGACATAAGGGTGGACACTCTTGGGGCTGAGAGGTTCGGTGAGGTTGGGTGAGCCAACGCAGACCCTTTCAAGTAATACTGCATGGTACCCATCCCATGGGTCCCAAATCTCCAGGTTCAAGGGCATCTTCCTACGTCGAAAACAGGCATGAGAAACCCAGAAGATGGTACACCGTGTGATCGGGAAAGGTTTCTAAAACGCACCTCATTTCTCATCTCCTTGGCTCGGGTTCGCCATTCCAGCCGATTTACTAGCCATCTCCCTCCTTGGAGAATCAGCACCTTTAACCTCCTGTTCCGTACAGGTTGCAATTTGTCCTGAGGATGAACGGGAAGAGGGGGAACCAATGAGAGACTAGCTCTAGGTGTTGGGACAGGCAGAGGTCACTCTATTTTCCCATCAGGAAGAAGAATTAAGCACAAGCTCAGCCTGCCCCCCAGAACCAGAAGAGGGCCTGAAGCAATCCTGCGCTTTTGCGGCCAGCTCCCAAAAAAGCGAGTTGAAAAATGGAGCTCAGGGGCACTGCAATTCACAAACCTGCAGAGTTTTAAATGATACCTTTCGTCCACAGATATATTAAGGGAAGGCAACGAAAAGGCTTTGAAAGCAAGGCAGAATTGCAGGAAACAGATTTCAGGAGGTAGATTCGAATCGCCTTGAAAGCACATGAAAAGCGGCAAAACGTGGACAATGATGCCCTTGGCCAAAAAGGGCGTATGCGTTTTTTCCTGAATATATTCAGGAAAAAACGCATACGCCCTTTTTGGCCAACCAAGCAACCTGGAAAGGCAAATCAGCGCTCCAAAGAAGTCTCGCTTCCCAGCGGGCAAAAGGGCCATGAGGAAAAAAGTGTCCAAACCAGAAATGCAGGACCGGCCATGGAGAAATGGGAGCCTTGCTACGCTGATGGGCGGGATGTAAATTGCCAACAGCCACTCGGGAGAAGTGTACGGTGTGTCCTGAAACATCTAAAAAACACAGCTTGGAGAGCATAGGGCACTTCCACTCATGGGCGTATAAAATGGGAAAACTAAAAATCAGCAAGACACAGGCACCCCAAAGTTTAGGGCTGCTCTGTTGACAAGAACCCCCACTTCATTACACCTTAAATATCCTAGGAAAGAGAAAAATGGATAAAGAAGTTGGGGTCCTCATATACAATGGAATATCACTCAGCCATGAAATCAACGTCATAAGGCTAGTAGCAGCACGATGAGTGGATTTAGGTGCGACGATTCTAAGTGAAATAAGTCACACAGAAAAACACACTTATCCTAAGATATCACTTAGAGAGGGAATGTAAAAACCGCTGCACGTGAACTCAATTACAAAACAGAACAGAGTCACACGTTTAGAAAACACACTATGGCTGCTGAACGGGAAAGGTGAGGTGGGGTGATGCATAAAACAAGGGTTTCCAATTAGCTCCGATACCGTTCCATAAACCCAATATGTAAGAGACAAGACCTATTCCTTTTTCAGTGAACTGGACTCAACACCCCCTATTCACCGCACAAGAATATATCTGACTAGTAAGAATCTTCAAACCTATGTATTGATATCTCTCTGTAAGTGAGTCAAGGGGGTGTAAAGCGGCATAAACACAGCCGTGAAAAGCAGCTAAACCCCATTATAAAAATAAATGACTTTTCAAAACCCGTGAAACAAAGACAGTGAAAGAGAGAGAAATTCTTCCAAAATTCGTTCAGGGGCTGTGATGCAACCTGGATTGACCATATCTAGACCCACAGCTGATTGAGACATAAGGGTGGACACTCTTGGGGCTGAGTGGTTCGGTGAGGTTGGGTGAGCCAACGCAGACCCTTTCAAGTAATACTGCATGGTACCCATCCCATGGGTCCCAAATCTCCAGGTTCAAGGGCATCTTCCTACATCGAAAACAGGCATGAGAAACCCAGAAGATGGTACACCGTGTGATCGGGAAAGGTTTCTAAAACGCACCTCATTTCTCATTTCCTTTGCTCGGGTTTGCCCTTCCAGCCGATTTACTAGCCATCTCCCTCCTTGGAGAATCAGCACCTTTAACCTCCTGTTCCGTACAGGTTGCAAATTGTCCTGAGGATGAACGGGAAGCGGGGGAACCAATGAGAGACTAGCTCTAGGTGTTGGGACAGGCACAGGTCACTCTATTTTCCCATCAGGAAGAAGAATTAAGCACAAGCTCAGCCTGCCCCCCAGAACCAGAAGAGGGCCTGAAGCAATCCTGCGCTTTTGCGGCCAGCTCCCAAAAAAGCGAGTTGAAAAATGGAGCTCAGGGGCACTGCAATTCACAAACCTGCAGAGTTTTAAATGATACCTTTCGTCCACAGATATATTAAGGGAAGGCAACGAAAAGGCTTTGAAAGCAAGGCAGAATTGCAGGAAACAGATTTCAGGAGGTAGATTCGAATCGCCTTGAAAGCACATGAAAAGCGGCAAAACGTGGACAATGATGCCCTTGGCCAAAAAGGGCGTATGCGTTTTTTCCTGAATATATTCAGGAAAAAACGCATACGCCCTTTTTGGCCAACCAAGCAACCTGGAAAGGCCAATCAGCGCTCCAAAGAAGTCTCGCTTCCCAGCGGGCAAAAGGGCCATGCGGAAAAAAGTGTCCAAACCAGAACTGCACGACCGGCCATGGAGAAATGGGAGCCTTGCTTCGCTGATGGGCGGGATGTAAATTGCCAACAGCCACTCGGGAGAAGTGTACGGTGTGTCCTGAAACATCTAAAAAACACAGCTTGGAGAGCATAGGGCACTTCCACTCATGGGCGTATAAATTGGGAAAACTAAAAATCAGCAAGACACAGGCACCCCAAAGTTTAGGGCTGCTCTGTTGACAAGAACCCCCACTTCATTACACCTTAAATATCCTAGGAAAGAGAAAAATGGATAAAGAAGTTGGGGTCCTCATGTACAATGGAATATCACTCAGCCATAAAATCAACGTCATAAGGCTAGTAGCAGCACGATGAGTGGATTTAGGTACGACGATTCTAAGTGAAATAAGTCACACAGAAAAAGACACTTATCCTAAGATATCACTTATAGAGGGAACGTAAAAACCGCTACACTTGAACTGAATTGCAAAACAGAACAGAGTCACACGTTTAGGAAACACACTATGGCTGCTGAATGGGAAAGGTGAGGTGGGGTGATGCATAAAACAAGGGTTTCAAATTAGCTCCGATACCGTTCCATAAACCCAATATGTAAGAGACAAGACCTATTCCTTTTTCAGTGAACTGGACTCAACACCCCTTATTCACCGCACAAGAATATATCTGACTAGTAAGAATCTTCAAACCTATGTATTGATAGCTCTCTGTAAGTGAGTCAAGGGGGTGTAAAGCGGCATAAACACAGCCGTGAAAAGCAGCTAAACCCCATTATAAAAATAAATTACTTTTCAAAACCCGTGAAACAAAGACAGTGAAAGAGAGAGAAATTCTTCCAAAATTCGTTCAGGGGCTGTGATGCAACCTGGATTGACCATATCTAGACCCACAGCTTATTGAGACATAAGGGTGGACACTCTTGGGGCTGAGAGGTTCGGTGAGGTTGGGTGAGCCAACGCAGACCCTTTCAAGTAATACTGCATGGTACCCATCCCATGGGTCCCAAATCTCCAGGTTCAAGGGCATCTTCCTACGTCGAAAACAGGCATGAGAAACCCAGAAGATGGTACACCGTGTGATCGGGAAAGGTTTCTAAAACGCACCTCATTTCTCATCTCCTTGGCTCGGGTTCGCCATTCCAGCCGATTTACTAGCCATCTCCCTCCTTGGAGAATCAGCACCTTTAACCTCCTGTTCCGTACAGGTTGCAATTTGTCCTGAGGATGAACGGGAAGAGGGGGAACCAATGAGAGACTAGCTCTAGGTGTTGGGACAGGCACAGGTCACTCTATTTTCCCATCAGGAAGAAGAATTAAGCACAAGCTCAGCCTGCCCCCCAGAACCAGAAGAGGGCCTGAAGCAATCCTGTGCTTTTGCGGCCAGCTCCCAAAAAAGCGAGTTGAAAAATGGAGCTCAGGGGCACTGCAATTCACAAACCTGCAGAGTTTTAAATGATACCTTTCGTCCACAGATATATTAAGGGAAGGCAACGAAAAGGCTTTGAAAGCAAGGCAGAATTGCAGGAAACAGATTTCAGGAGGTAGATTCGAATCGCCTTGAAAGCACATGAAAAGCGGCAAAACGTGGACAATGATGCCCTTGGCCAAAAAGGGCGTATGCGTTTTTTCCTGAATATATTCAGGAAAAAACGCATACGCCCTTTTTGGCCAACCAAGCAACCTGGAAAGGCCAATCAGAGCTGCAAAGAAGTCTCGCTTCCCAGCGGGCAAAAGGGCCATGCGGAAAAAAGTGTCCAAACCAGAACTGCACGACCGGCCATGGAGAAACGGGAGCCTTGCTTCGCTGATGGGCGGGATGTAAATTGCCAACAGCCACTCGGGAGAAGTGTACGGTGTGTCCTGAAACATCTAAAAAACACAGCTTGGAGAGCATAGGGCACTTCCACTCATGGGCGTATAAATTGGGAAAACTAAAAATCAGCAAGACACAGGCACCCCAAAGTTTAGGGCTGCTCTGTTGACAAGAACCCCCACTTCATTACACCTTAAATATCCTAGGAAAGAGAAAAATGGATAAAGAAGTTGGGGTCCTCATGTACAATGGAATATCACTCAGCCATGAAATCAACGTCATAAGGCTAGTAGCAGCACGATGAGTGGATTTAGGTACGACGTTTCTAAGTGAAATAAGTCACACAGAAAAAGACACTTATCCTAAGATATCACTTATAGAGGGAACGTAAAAACCGCTACACTTGAACTGAATTGCAAAACAGAACAGAGTCACACGTTTAGGAAACACACTATGGCTGCTGAATGGGAAAGGTGAGGTGGGGTGATGCATAAAACAAGGGTTTGAAATTAGCTCAGATACCGTTCCATAAACCCAATATGTAAGAGACAAGACCTATTCCTTTTTCAGTGAACTGGACTCAACACCCCCTATTCACCGCACAAGAATATATCTGACTAGTAAGAATCTTCAAACCTATGTATTGATATCTCTCTGTAAGTGAGTCAAGGGGGTGTAAAGCGGCATAAACACAGCCGTGAAAAGCAGCTAAACCCCATTATAAAAATAAATTACTTTTCAAAACCCGTAAAACAAAGACAGTGAAAGAGAGAGAAATTCTTCCAAAATTCGTTCATGGGCTGTGATGCAACCTGGATTGACCATATCTAGACCCACAGCTGATTGAGACATAAGGGTGGACACTCTTGGGGCTGAGAGGTTCGGTGAGGTTGGGTGAGCCAACGCAGACCCTTTCAAGTAATATTGCATGGTACCCATCCCATGGGTCCCAAATCTCCAGGTTCAAGGGCATCTTCCTACGTCGAAAACAGGCATGAGAAACCCAGAAGATGGTACACCGTGTGATCGGGAAAGGTTTCTAAAACGCACCTCATTTCTCATCTCCTTGGCTCGGGTTCGCCATTCCAGCCGATTTACTAGCCCTCTCCCTCCTTGGAGAATCAGCACCTTTAACCTCCTGTTCCGTACAGGTTGCAATTTGTCCTGAGGATGAACGGGAAGAGGGGGAACCAATGAGAGACTAGCTCTAGGTGTTGGGACAGGCACAGGTCACTCTATTTTCCCATCAGGAAGAAGAATTAAGCACAAGCTCAGCCTGTCCCCCAGAACCAGAAGAGGGCCTGAAGCAATCCTGCGCTTTTGCGGCCAGCTCCCAAAAAAGCGAGTTGAAAAATGGAGCTCAGGGGCACTGCAATTCACAAACCTGCAGAATTTTAAATGATACCTCTCGTCCACAAATATATTAAGGGAAGGCAACGAAGAGGCTTTGAAAGCAAGGCAGAATTGCAGGAAACAGATTTCAGGAGGTAGATTCGAATCGCCTTGAAAGCACATGAAAAGCGGCAAAACGTGGACAATGATGCCCTTGGCCAAAAAGGGCGTATGCGTTTTTTCCTGAATATATTCAGGAAAAAACGCATACGCCCTTTTTGGCCAACCAAGCAACCTGGAAAGGCCAATCAGCGCTCCAAAGAATTCTCGCTTCCCAGCGGGCAAAAGGGCCATGCGGAAAAAAGTGTCCAAACCAGAACTGCACGACCGGCCATGGAGAAATGGGAGCCTTGCTTCGCTGATGGGCGGGATGTAAATTGCCAGCAGCCACTCGGGAGAAGTGTACGGTGTGTTCTGAAACATCTAAAAAACACAGCTTGGAGAGCATAGGGCACTTCCACTCATGGGCGTATAAATAGGGAAAACTAAAAATCAGCAAGACACAGGCACCCCAAAGTTTAGGGCTGCTCTGTTGACAAGAACCCCCACTTCATTACACCTTAAATATCCTAGGAAATAGAAAAATGGATAAAGAAGTTGGGGTCCTCATGTACAATGGAATATCACTCAGCCATGAAACCAACGTCATAAGGCTAGTAGCAGCACGATGAGTGGATTTAGGTACGACGATTCTAAGTGAAATAAGTCACACAGAAAAAGACACTTATCCTAAGATATCACTTATAGAGGGAACGTAAAAACCGCTACACTTGAACTGAATTGCAAAACAGAACAGAGTCACACGTTTAGGAAACACACTATGGCTGCTGAATGGGAAAGGTGAGGTGGGGTGATGCATAAAACAAGGGTTTCAAATTAGCTCCGATACCGTTCCATAAACCCAATATGTACGAGACAAGACCTATTCCTTTTTCAGTGAACTGGACTCAACACCCCCTATTCACCGCACAAGAATATATCTGACTAGTAAGAATCTTCAAACTTATGTATTGATATCTCTCTGTAAGTGAGTCAAGGGGGTGTAAAGCGGCATAAACACAGCCGTGAAAAGCAGCTAAACCCCATTATAAAAATAAATTTCTTTTCAAAACCCGTGAAACAAAGACAGTGAAAGAGAGAGAAATACTTCCAAAATTCGTTCAGGGGCTGTGATGCAACCTGGATTGACCATATCTAGACCCACAGCTTATTGAGACATAAGGGTGGACACTCTTGGGGCTGAGAGGTTCGGTGAGGTTGGGTGAGCCAACGCAGACCCTTTCAAGTAATATTGCATGGTACCCATCCCATGGGTCCCAAATCTCCAGGTTCAAGGGCATCTTCCTACGTCGAAAACAGGCATGAGAAACCCAGAAGATGGTACACCGTGTGATCGGGAAAGGTTTCTAAAACGCACCTCATTTCTCATCTCCTTGGCTCGGGTTCGCCATTCCAGCCGATTTACTAGCCATCTCCCTCCTTGGAGAATCAGCACCTTTAACCTCCTGTTCCGTACAGGTTGCAATTTGTCCTGAGGATGAACGGGAAGAGGGGGAACCAATGAGAGACTAGCTCTAGGTGTTGGGACAGGCAGAGGTCACTCTATTTTCCCATCAGGAAGAAGAATTAAGCACAAGCTCAGCCTGTCCCCCAGAACCAGAAGAGGGCCTGAAGCAATCCTGCGCTTTTGCGGCCAGCTCCCAAAAAAGCGAGTTGAAAAATGGAGCTCAGGGGCACTGCAATTCACAAACCTGCAGAGTTTTAAATGATACCTCTCGTCCACAAATATATTAAGGGAAGGCAACGAAGAGGCTTTGAAAGCAAGGCAGAATTGCAGGAAACAGATTTCAGGAGGTAGATTCGAATCGCCTTGAAAGCACATGAAAAGCGGCAAAACGTGGACAATGATGCCCTTGGCCAAAAAGGGCGTATGCGTTTTTTCCTGAATATATTCAGGAAAAAACGCATACGCCCTTTTTGGCCAACCAAGCAACCTGGAAAGGCCAATCAGCGCTGCAAAGAATTCTCGCTTCCCAGCGGGCAAAAGGGCCATGCGGAAAAAAGTGTCCAAACCAGAACTGCACGACCGGCCATGGAGAAATGGGAGCCTTGCTTCGCTGATGGGCGGGATGTAAATTGCCAGCAGCCACTCGGGAGAAGTGTACGGTGTGTTCTGAAACATCTAAAAAACACAGCTTGGAGAGCATAGGGCACTTCCACTCATGGGCGTATAAATTGGGAAAACTAAAAATCAGCAAGACACAGGCACCCCAAAGTTTAGGGCTGCTCTGTTGACAAGAACCCCCACTTCATTACACCTTAAATATCCTAGGAAAGAGAAAAATGGATAAAGAAGTTGGGGTCCTCATGTACAATGGAATATCACTCAGCCATGAAATCAACGTCATAAGGCTAGTAGCAGCACGATGAGTGGATTTAGGTACGACGATTCTAAGTGAAATAAGTCACACAGAAAAAGACACTTATCCTAAGATATCACTTATAGAGGGAACGTAAAAACCGCTACACTTGAACTGAATTGCAAAACAGAACAGAGTCACACGTTTAGGAAACACACTATGGCTGCTGAATGGGAAAGGTGAGGTGGGGTGATGCATAAAACAAGGGTTTCAAATTAGCTCCGATACCGTTCCATAAACCCAATATGTAAGAGACAAGACCTATTCCTTTTTCAGTGAACTGGACTCAACACCCCCTATTCACCGCACAAGAATATATCTGACTAGTAAGAATCTTCAAACTTATGTATTGATATCTCTCTGTAATTGAGTCAAGGGGGTGTAAAGCGGCATAAACACAGCCGTGAAAAGCAGCTAAACCCCATTATAAAAATAAATTTCTTTTCAAAACCCGTGAAACAAAGACAGTGAAAGAGAGAGAAATACTTCCAAAATTCGTTCAGGGGCTGTGATGCAACCTGGATTGACCATATCTAGACCCACAGCTGATTGAGACATAAGGGTGGACATTCTTGGGGCTGAGAGGTTCGGTGAGGTTGGGTGAGCCAACGCAGACCCTTTCAAGTAATACTGCATGGTACCCATCCCATGGGTCCCAAATCTCCAGGTTCAAGGGCATCTTCCTACGTCGAAAACAGGCATGAGAAACCCAGAAGATGGTACACCGTGTGATCGGGAAAGGTTTCTAAAACGCACCTCATTTCTCATCTCCTTTGCTCGGGTTCGCCATTCCAGCCGATTTACTAGCCATCTCCCTCCTTGGAGAATCAGCACCTTTAACCTCCTGTTCCGTACAGGTTGCAATTTGTCCTGAGGATGAACGGGAAGAGGGGGAACCAATGAGAGACTAGCTCTAGGTGTTGGGACAGGCAGAGGTCACTCTATTTTCCCATCAGGAAGAAGAATTAAGCACAAGCTCAGCCTGCCCCCCAGAACCAGAAGAGGGCCTGAAGCAATCCTGCGCTTTTGCGGCCAGCTCCCAAAAAAGCGAGTTGAAAAATGGAGCTCAGGGGCACTGCAATTCACAAACCTGCAGAGTTTTAAATGATACCTTTCGTCCACAGATATATTAAGGGAAGGCAACGAAAAGGCTTTGAAAGCAAGGCAGAATTGCAGGAAACAGATTTCAGGAGGTAGATTCGAATCGCCTTGAAAGCACATGAAAAGCGGCAAAACGTGGACAATGATGCCCTTGGCCAAAAAGGGCGTATGCGTTTTTTCCTGAATATATTCAGGAAAAAACGCATACGCCCTTTTTGGCCAACCAAGCAACCTGGAAAGGCCAATCAGCGCTGCAAAGAAGTCTCGCTTCCCAGCGGGCAAAAGGGCCATGCGGAAAAAAGTGTCCAAACCAGAACTGCACGGCCGGCCATGGAGAAACGGGAGCCTTGCTTCGCTAATGGGCGGGATGTAAATTGCCAACAGCCACTCGGGAGAAGTGTAAGGTGTGTCCTGAAACATCTAAAAAACACAGCTTGGAGAGCATAGGGCACTTCCACTCATGGGCGTATAAATTGGGAAAACTAAAAATCAGCAAGACACAGGCACCCCAAAGTTTAGGGCTGCTCTGTTGACAAGAACCCCCACTTCATTACACCTTAAATATCCTAGGAAAGAGAAAAATGGATAAAGAAGTTGGGGTCCTCATGTACAATGGAATATCACTCAGCCATGAAATCAACGTCATAAGGCTAGTAGCAGCACGATGAGTGGATTTAGGTACGACGATTCTAAGTGAAATAAGTCACACAGAAAAAGACACTTATCCTAAGATATCACTTATAGAGGGAACGTAAAAACCGCTACACTTGAACTGAATTGCAAAACAGAACAGAGTCACACGTTTAGGAAACACACTATGGCTGCTGAATGGGAAAGGTGAGGTGGGGTGATGCATAAAACAAGGGTTTCAAATTAGCTCCGATACCGTTCCATAAACCCAATATGTAAGAGACAAGACCTATTCCTTTTTCAGTGAACTGGACTCAACACCCCCTATTCACCGCACAAGAATATATCTGACTAGTAAGAATCTTCAAACCTATGTATTGATAGCTCTCTGTAAGTGAGTCAAGGGGGTGTAAAGCGGCATAAACACAGCCGTGAAAAGCAACTAAACCCCATTATAAAAATAAATTACTTTTCAAAACCCGTGAAACAAAGACAGTGAAAGAGAGAGAACTTCTTCAAAAATTCGTTCAGGGGCTGTGATGCAACCTGGATTGACCATATCTAGACCCACAGCTGATTGAGACATAAGGGTGGACACTCTTGGGGCTGAGAGGTTCGGTGAGGTTGGGTGAGCCAACGCAGACCCTTTCAAGTAATACTGCATGGTACCCATCCCATGGGTCCCAAATCTCCAGGTTCAAGGGCATCTTCCTACGTCGAAAACAGGCATGAGAAACCCAGAAGATGGTACACCGTGTGATCGGGAAAGGTTTCTAAAACGCACCTCATTTCTCATCTCCTTTGCTCGGGTTCGCCATTCCAGCCGATTTACTAGCCATCTCCCTCCTTGGAGAATCAGCACCTTTAACCTCCTGTTCCGTACAGGTTGCAATTTGTCCTGAGGATGAACGGGAAGAGGGGGAACCAATGAGAGACTAGCTCTAGGTGTTGGGACAGGCAGAGGTCACTCTATTTTCCCATCAGGAAGAAGAATTAAGCACAAGCTCAGCCTGCCCCCCAGAACCAGAAGAGGGCCTGAAGCAATCCTGCGCTTTTGCGGCCAGCTCCCAAAAAAGCGAGTTGAAAAATGGAGCTCAGGGGCACTGCAATTCACAAACCTGCAGAGTTTTAAATGATACCTTTCGTCCACAGATATATTAAGGGAAGGCAACGAAAAGGCTTTGAAATCAAGGCAGAATTGCAGGAAACAGATTTCAGGAGGTAGATTCGAATCGCCTTGAAAGCACATGAAAAGCGGCAAAACGTGGACAATGATGCCCTTGGCCAAAAAGGGCGTATGCGTTTTTTCCTGAATATATTCAGGAAAAAACGCATACGCCCTTTTTGGCCAACCAAGCAACCTGGAAAGGCCAATCAGAGCTGCAAAGAAGTCTCGCTTCCCAGCGGGCAAAAGGGCCATGCGGAAAAAAGTGTCCAAACCAGAACTGCACGACCGGCCATGGAGAAACGGGAGCCTTGCTTCGCTGATGGGCGGGATGTAAATTGCCAACAGCCACTCGGGAGAAGTGTACGGTGTGTTCTGAAACATCTAAAAAACACAGCTTGGAGAGCATAGGGCACTTCCACTCATGGGCGTATAAATTGGGAAAACTAAAAATCAGCAAGACACAGGCACCCCAAAGTTTAGGGCTGCTCTGTTGACAAGAACCCCCACTTCATTACACCTTAAATATCCTAGGAAAGAGAAAAATGGATAAAGAAGTTGGGGTCCTCATGTACAATGGAATATCACTCAGCCATGAAATCAACGTCATAAGGCTAGTAGCAGCACGATGAGTGGATTTAGGTACGACGATTCTAAGTGAAATAAGTCACACAGAAAAAGACACTTATCCTAAGATATCACTTATAGAGGGAACGTAAAAACCGCTACACTTGAACTGAATTGCAAAACAGAACAGAGTCACACGTTTAGGAAACACACTATGGCTGCTGAATGGGAAAGGTGAGGTGGGGTGATGCATAAAACAAGGGTTTCAAATTAGCTCCGATACCATTCCATAAACCCAATATGTAAGAGACAAGACCTATTCCTTTTTCAGTGAACTGGACTCAACACCCCCTATTCACCGCACAAGAATATATCTGACTAGTAAGAATCTTCAAACCTATGTATTGATAGCTCTCTGTAAGTGAGTCAAGGGGGTGTAAAGCGGCATAAACACAGCCGTGAAAAGCAACTAAACCCCATTATAAAAATAAATTACTTTTCAAAACCCGTGAAACAAAGACAGTGAAAGAGAGAGAACTTCTTCAAAAATTCGTTCAGGGGCTGTGATGCAACCTGGATTGACCATATCTAGACCCACAGCTGATTGAGACATAAGGGTGGACACTCTTGGGGCTGAGAGGTTCGGTGAGGTTGGGTGAGCCAACGCAGACCCTTTCAAGTAATACTGCATGGTACCCATCCCATGGGTCCCAAATCTCCAGGTTCAAGGGCATCTTCCTACGTCGAAAACAGGCATGAGAAACCCAGAAGATGGTACACCGTGTGATCGGGAAAGGTTTCTAAAACGCACCTCATTTCTCATCTCCTTTGCTCGGGTTCGCCATTCCAGCCGATTTACTAGCCATCTCCCTCCTTGGAGAATCAGCACCTTTAACCTCCTGTTCCGTACAGGTTGCAATTTGTCCTGAGGATGAACGGGAAGAGGGGGAACCAATGAGAGACTAGCTCTAGGTGTTGGGACAGGCACAGGTCACTCTATTTTCCCATCAGGAAGAAGAATTAAGCACAAGCTCAGCCTGCCCCCCAGAACCAGAAGAGGGCCTGAAGCAATCCTGCGCTTTTGCGGCCAGCTCCCAAAAAAGCGAGTTGAAAAATGGAGCTCAGGGGCACTGCAATTCACAAACCTGCAGAGTTTTAAATGATACCTTTCGTCCACAGATATATTAAGGGAAGGCAACGAAAAGGCTTTGAAAGCAAGGCAGAATTGCAGGAAACAGATTTCAGGAGGTAGATTCGAATCGCCTTGAAAGCACATGAAAAGCGGCAAAACGTGGACAATGATGCCCTTGGCCAAAAAGGGCGTATGCGTTTTTTCCTGAATATATTCAGGAAAAAACGCATACGCCCTTTTTGGCCAACCAAGCAACCTGGAAAGGCCAATCAGAGCTGCAAAGAAGTCTCGCTTCCCAGCGGGCAAAAGGGCCATGCGGAAAAAAGTGTCCAAACCAGAACTGCACGACCGGCCATGGAGAAACGGGAGCCTTGCTTCGCTGATGGGCGGGATGTAAATTGCCAACAGCCACTCGGGAGAAGTGTACGGTGTGTTCTGAAACATCTAAAAAACACAGCTTGGAGAGCATAGGGCACTTCCACTCATGGGCGTATAAATTGGGAAAACTAAAAATCAGCAAGACACAGGCACCCCAAAGTTTAGGGCTGCTCTGTTGACAAGAACCCCCACTTCATTACACCTTAAATATCCTAGGAAAGAGAAAAATGGATAAAGAAGTTGGGGTCCTCATGTACAATGGAATATCACTCAGCCATGAAATCAACGTCATAAGGCTAGTAGCAGCACGATGAGTGGATTTAGGTACGACGATTCTAAGTGAAATAAGTCACACAGAAAAAGACACTTATCCTAAGATATCACTTATAGAGGGAACGTAAAAACCGCTACACTTGAACTGAATTGCAAAACAGAACAGAGTCACACGTTTAGGAAACACACTATGGCTGCTGAATGGGAAAGGTGAGGTGGGGTGATGCATAAAACAAGGGTTTCAAATTAGCTCCGATACCGTTCCATAAACCCAATATGTAAGAGACAAGACCTATTCCTTTTTCAGTGAACTGGACTCAACACCCCCTATTCACCGCACAAGAATATATCTGACTAGTAAGAATCTTCAAACTTATGTATTGATATCTCTCTGTAAGTGAGTCAAGGGGGTGTAAAGCGGCATAAACACAGCCGTGAAAAGCAGCTAAACCCCATTATAAAAATAAATTTCTTTTCAAAACCCGTGAAACAAAGACAGTGAAAGAGAGAGAAATACTTCCAAAATTCGTTCAGGGGCTGTGATGCAACCTGGATTGACCATATCTAGACCCACAGCTGATTGAGACATAAGGGTGGACATTCTTGGGGCTGAGAGGTTCGGTGAGGTTGGGTGAGCCAACGCAGACCCTTTCAAGTAATACTGCATGGTACCCATCCCATGGGTCCCAAATCTCCAGGTTCAAGGGCATCTTCCTACATCGAAAACAGGCATGAGAAACCCAGAAGATGGTACACCGTGTGATCGGGAAAGGTTTCTAAAACGCACCTCATTTCTCATCTCCTTTGCTCGGGTTCGCCATTCCAGCCAATTTACTAGCCATCTCCCTCCTTGGAGAATCAGCACCTTTAACCTCCTGTTCCGTACAGGTTGCAATTTGTCCTGAGGATGAACGGGAAGAGGGGGAACCAATGAGAGACTAGCTCTAGGTGTTGGGACAGGCAGAGGTCACTCTATTTTCCCATCAGGAAGAAGAATTAAGCACAAGCTCAGCCTGCCCCCCAGAACCAGAAGAGGGCCTGAAGCAATCCTGCGCTTTTGCGGCCAGCTCCCAAAAAAGCGAGTTGAAAAATGGAGCTCAGGGGCACTGCAATTCACAAACCTGCAGAGTTTTAAATGATACCTTTCGTCCACAGATATATTAAGGGAAGGCAACGAAAAGGCTTTGAAAGCAAGGCAGAATTGCAGGAAACAGATTTCAGGAGGTAGATTCGAATCGCCTTGAAAGCACATGAAAAGCGGCAAAACGTGGACAATGATGCCCTTGGCCAAAAAGGGCGTATGCGTTTTTTCCTGAATATATTCAGGAAAAAACGCATACGCCCTTTTTGGCCAACCAAGCAACCTGGAAAGGCCAATCAGCGCTGCAAAGAAGTCTCGCTTCCCAGCGGGCAAAAGGGCCATGCGGAAAAAAGTGTCCAAACCAGAACTGCACGACCGGCCATGGAGAAACGGGAGCCTTGCTTCGCTAATGGGCGGGATGTAAATTGCCAACAGCCACTCGGGAGAAGTGTACGGTGTGTCCTGAAACATCTAAAAAACACAGCTTGGAGAGCATAGGGCACTTCCACTCATGGGCGTATAAATTGGGAAAACTAAAAATCAGCAAGACACAGGCACCCCAAAGTTTAGGGCTGCTCTGTTGACAAGAACCCCCACTTCATTACACCTTAAATATCCTAGGAAAGAGAAAAATGGATAAAGAAGTTGGGGTCCTCATGTACAATGGAATATCACTCAGCCATGAAATCAACGTCATAAGGCTAGTAGCAGCACGATGAGTGGATTTAGGTACGACGATTCTAAGTGAAATAAGTCACACAGAAAAAGACACTTATCCTAAGATATCACTTATAGAGGGAACGTAAAAACCGCTACACTTGAACTGAATTGCAAAACAGAACAGAGTCACACGTTTAGGAAACACACTATGGCTGCTGAATGGGAAAGGTGAGGTGGGGTGATGCATAAAACAAGGGTTTCAATTTAGCTCCGATACCGTTCCATAAACCCAATATGTAAGAGACAAGACCTATTCCTTTTTCAGTGAACTGGACTCAACACCCCCTATTCACCGCACAGGAATATATCTGACTAGTAAGAATCTTCAAACTTATGTATTGATATCTCTCTGTAAGTGAGTCAAGGGGGTGTAAAGCGGCATAAACACAGCCGTGAAAAGCAGCTAAACCCCATTATAAAAATAAATTTCTTTTCAAAACCCGTGAAACAAAGACAGTGAAAGAGAGAGAAATACTTCCAAAATTCGTTCAGGGGCTGTGATGCAACCTGGATTGACCATATCTAGACCCACAGCTGATTGAGACATAAGGGTGGACATTCTTGGGGATGAGAGGTTCGGTGAGGTTGGGTGAGCCAACGCAGACCCTTTCAAGTAATACTGCATGGTACCCATCCCATGGGTCCCAAATCTCCAGGTTCAAGGGCATCTTCCTACATCGAAAACAGGCATGAGAAACCCAGAAGATGGTACACCGTGTGATCGGGAAAGGTTTCTAAAACGCACCTCATTTCTCATCTCCTTTGCTCGGGTTCGCCATTCCAGCCAATTTACTAGCCATCTCCCTCCTTGGAGAATCAGCACCTTTAACCTCCTGTTCCGTACAGGTTGCAATTTGTCCTGAGGATGAACGGGAAGAGGGGGAACCAATGAGAGACTAGCTCTAGGTGTTGGGACAGGCAGAGGTCACTCTATTTTCCCATCAGGAAGAAGAATTAAGCACAAGCTCAGCCTGCCCCCCAGAACCAGAAGAGGGCCTGAAGCAATCCTGCGCTTTTGCGGCCAGCTCCCAAAAAAGCGAGTTGAAAAATGGAGCTCAGGGGCACTGCAATTCACAAACCTGCAGAGTTTTAAATGATACCTTTCGTCCACAGATATATTAAGGGAAGGCAACGAAAAGGCTTTGAAAGCAAGGCAGAATTGCAGGAAAGAGATTTCAGGAGGTAGATTCGAATCGCCTTGAAAGCACATGAAAAGCGTCAAAACGTGGACAATGATGCCCTTGGCCAAAAAGGGCGTATGCGTTTTTTCCTGAATATATTCAGGAAAAAACGCATACGCCCTTTTTGGCCAACCAAGCAACCTGGAAAGGCCAATCAGCGCTGCAAAGAAGTCTCGCTTCCCAGCGGGCAAAAGGGCCATGCGGAAAAAAGTGTCCAAACCAGAACTGCACGACCGGCCATGGAGAAACGGGAGCCTTGCTTCGCTAATGGGCGGGATGTAAATTGCCAACAGCCACTCGGGAGAAGTGTACGGTGTGTCCTGAAACATCTAAAAAACACAGCTTGGAGAGCATAGGGCACTTCCACTCATGGGCGTATAAATTGGGAAAACTAAAAATCAGCAAGACACAGGCACCCCAAAGTTTAGGGCTGCTCTGTTGACAAGAATCCCCACTTCATTACACCTTAAATATCCTAGGAAAGAGAAAAATGGATAAAGAAGTTGGGGTCCTCATGTACAATGGAATATCACTCAGCCATGAAATCAACGTCATAAGGCTAGTAGCAGCACGATGAGTGGATTTAGGTACGACGATTCTAAGTGAAATAAGTCACACAGAAAAAGACACTTATCCTAAGATATCACTTATAGAGGGAACGTAAAAACCGCTACACTTGAACTGAATTGCAAAACAGAACAGAGTCACACGTTTAGGAAACACACTATGGCTGCTGAATGGGAAAGGTGAGGTGGGGTGATGCATAAAACAAGGGTTTCAAATTAGCTCCGATACCGTTCCATAAACCCAATATGTAAGAGACAAGACCTATTCCTTTTTCAGTGAACTGGACTCAACACCCCCTATTCACCGCACAAGAATATATCTGACTAGTAAGAATCTTCAAACCTATGTATTGATAGCTCTCTGTAAGTGAGTCAAGGGGGTGTAAAGCGGCATAAACACAGCCGTGAAAAGCAACTAAACCCCATTATAAAAATAAATTACTTTTCAAAACCCGTGAAACAAAGACAGTGAAAGAGAGAGAACTTCTTCAAAAATTCGTTCAGGGGCTGTGATGCAACCTGGATTGACCATATCTAGACCCACAGCTGATTGAGACATAAGGGTGGACACTCTTGGGGCTGAGAGGTTCGGTGAGGTTGGGTGAGCCAACGCAGACCCTTTCAAGTAATACTGCATGGTACCCATCCCATGGGTCCCAAATCTCCAGGTTCAAGGGCATCTTCCTACGTCGAAAACAGGCATGAGAAACCCAGAAGATGGTACACCGTGTGATCGGGAAAGGTTTCTAAAACGCACCTCATTTCTCATCTCCTTTGCTCGGGTTCGCCATTCCAGCCGATTTACTAGCCATCTCCCTCCTTGGAGAATCAGCACCTTTAACCTCCTGTTCCGTACAGGTTGCAATTTGTCCTGAGGATGAACGGGAAGAGGGGGAACCAATGAGAGACTAGCTCTAGGTGTTGGGACAGGCACAGGTCACTCTATTTTCCCATCAGGAAGAAGAATTAAGCACAAGCTCAGCCTGCCCCCCAGAACCAGAAGAGGGCCTGAAGCAATCCTGCGCTTTTGCGGCCAGCTCCCAAAAAAGCGAGTTGAAAAATGGAGCTCAGGGGCACTGCAATTCACAAACCTGCAGAGTTTTAAATGATACCTCTCGTCCACAAATATATTAAGGGAAGGCAACGAAGAGGCTTTGAAAGCAAGGCAGAATTGCAGGAAACAGATTTCAGGAGGTAGATTCGAATCGCCTTGAAAGCACATGAAAAGCGGCAAAACGTGGACAATGATGCCCTTGGCCAAAAAGGGCGTATGCGTTTTTTCCTGAATATATTCAGGAAAAAACGCATACGCCCTTTTTGGCCAACCAAGCAAACTGGAAAGGCCAATCAGCGCTCCAAAGAATTCTCGCTTCCCAGCGGGCAAAAGGGCCATGCGGAAAAAAGTGTCCAAACCAGAACTGCACGACCGGCCATGGAGAAATGGGAGCCTTGCTTCGCTGATGGGCGGGATGTAAATTGCCAGCAGCCACTCGGGAGAAGTGTACGGTGTGTTCTGAAACATCTAAAAAACACAGCTTGGAGAGCATAGGGCACTTCCACTCATGGGCGTATAAATTGGGAAAACTAAAAATCAGCAAGACACAGGCACCCCAAAGTTTAGGGCTGCTCTGTTGACAAGAACCCCCACTTCATTACACCTTAAATATCCTAGGAAAGAGAAAAATGGATAAAGAAGTTGGGGTCCTCATGTACAATGGAATATCACTCAGCCATGAAATCAACGTCATAAGGCTAGTAGCAGCACGTTGAGTGGATTTAGGTACGACGATTCTAAGTGAAATAAGTCACACAGAAAAAGACACTTATCCTAAGATATCACTTATAGAGGGAACGTAAAAACCGCTACACTTGAACTGAATTGCAAAACAGAACAGAGTCACACGTTTAGGAAACACACTATGGCTGCTGAATGGGAAAGGTGAGGTGGGGTGATGCATAAAACAAGGGTTTCAAATTAGCTCAGATACCGTTCCATAAACCCAATATGTAAGAGACAAGACCTATTCCTTTTTCAGTGAACTGGACTCAACACCCCCTATTCACCGCACAAGAATATATCTGACTAGTAAGAATCTTCAAACCTATGTATTGATATCTCTCTGTAAGTGAGTCAAGGGGGTGTAAAGCGGCATAAACACAGCCGTGAAAAGCAACTAAACCCCATTATAAAAATAAATTACTTTTCAAAACCCGTGAAACAAAGACAGTGAAAGAGAGAGAACTTCTTCAAAAATTCGTTCAGGGGCTGTGATGCAACCTGGATTGACCATATCTAGACCCACAGCTGATTGAGACATAAGGGTGGACACTCTTGGGGCTGAGAGGTTCGGTGAGGTTGGGGGAGCCAACGCAGACCCTTTCAAGTAATACTGCATGGTACCCATCCCATGGGTCCCAAATCTCCAGGTTCAAGGGCATCTTCCTACGTCGAAAACAGGCATGAGAAACCCAGAAGATGGTACACCGTGTGATCGGGAAAGGTTTCTAAAACGCACCTCATTTCTCATCTCCTTTGCTCGGGTTCGCCATTCCAGCCGATTTACTAGCCATCTCCCTCCTTGGAGAATCAGCACCTTTAACCTCCTGTTCCGTACAGGTTGCAATTTGTCCTGAGGATGAACGGGAAGAGGGGGAACCAATGAGAGACTAGCTCTAGGTGTTGGGAGAGGCACAGGTCACTCTATTTTCCCATCAGGAAGAAGAATTAAGCACAAGCTCAGCCTGCCCCCCAGAACCAGAAGAGGGCCTGAAGCAATCCTGCGCTTTTGCGGCCAGCTCCCAAAAAAGCGAGTTGAAAAATGGAGCTCAGGGGCACTGCAATTCACAAACCTGCAGAGTTTTAAATGATACCTCTCGTCCACAAATATATTAAGGGAAGGCAACGAAGAGGCTTTGAAAGCAAGGCAGAATTGCAGGAAACAGATTTCAGGAGGTAGATTCGAATCGCCTTGAAAGCACATGAAAAGCGGCAAAACGTGGACAATGATGCCCTTGGCCAAAAAGGGCGTATGCGTTTTTTCCTGAATATATTCAGGAAAAAACGCATATGCCCTTTTTGGCCAACCAAGCAACCTGGAAAGGCCAATCAGCGCTGCAAAGAAGTCTCGCTTCCCAGCGGGCAAAAGGGCCATGCGGAAAAAAGTGTCCAAACCAGAACTGCACGACCGGCCATGGAGAAACGGGAGCCTTGCTTCGCTGATGGGCGGGATGTAAATTGCCAACAGCCACTCGGGAGAAGTGTACGGTGTGTCCTGAAACATCTAAAAAACACAGCTTGGAGAGCATAGGGCACTTCCACTCATGGGCGTATAAATTGGGAAAACTAAAAATCAGCAAGACACAGGCACCCCAAAGTTTAGGGCTGCTCTGTTGACAAGAACCCCCACTTCATTACACCTTAAATATCCTAGGAAAGAGAAAAATGGATAAAGAAGTTGGGATCCTCATGTACAATGGAATATCACTCAGCCATGAAATCAACGTCATAAGGCTAGTAGCAGCACGATGAGTGGATTTATGTACGACGATGCTAAGTGAAATAAGTCACACAGAAAAAGACACTTATCCTAAGATATCACTTACAGAGGGAACGTAAAAACCGCTACACTTGAACTGAATTGCAAAACAGAACAGAGTCACACGTTTAGGAAACACACTATGGCTGCTGAATGGGAAAGGTGAGGTGGGGTGATGCATAAAACAAGGGTTTCAAATTAGCTCCGATACCGTTCCATAAACCCAATATGTAAGAGACAAGACCTATTCCTTTTTCAGTGAACTGGACTCAACACCCCCTATTCACCGCACAAGAATATATCTGACTAGTAAGAATCTTCAAACCTATGTATTGATAGCTCTCTGTAAGTGAGTCAAGGGGGTGTAAAGCGGCATAAACACAGCCGTGAAAAGCAGCTAAACCCCATTATAAAAATAAATTACTTTTCAAAACCCGTGAAACAAAGACAGTGAAAGAGAGAGAAATTCTTCCAAAATTCGTTCAGGGGCTGTGATGCAACCTGGATTGACCATATCTAGACCCACAGCTGATTCAGACATAAGGGTGGACATTCTTGGGGCTGAGAGGTTCGGTGAGGTTGGGTGAGCCAACGCAGACCCTTTCAAGTAATACTGCATGGTACCCATCCCATGGGTCCCAAATCTCCAGGTTCAAGGGCATCTTCCTACGTCGAAAACAGGCATGAGAAACCCAGAAGATGGTACACCGTGTGATCGGGAAAGGTTTCTAAAACGCACCTCATTTCTCATCTCCTTTGCTCGGGTTCGCCATTCCAGCCGATTTACTAGCCATCTCCCTCCTTGGAGAATCAGCACCTTTAACCTCCTGTTCCGTACAGGTAGCAATTTGTCCTGAGGATGAACGGGAAGAGGGGAAACCAATGAGAGACTAGCTCTAGGTGTTGGGACAGGCACAGGTCACTCTATTTTCCCATCAGGAAGAAGAATTAAGCACAAGCTCAGCCTGCCCCCCAGAACCAGAAGAGGGCCTGAAGCAATCCTGCGCTTTTGCGGCCAGCTCCCAAAAAAGCGAGTTGAAAAATGGAGCTCAGGGGCACTGCAATTCACAAACCTGCAGAGTTTTAACTGATACCTCTCCTCCACAAATATATTAAGGGAAGGCAATGAAGAGGCTTTGAAAGCAAGGCAGAATTGCAGGAAACAGATTTCAGGAGGTAGATTCGAATCGCCTTGAAAGCACATGAAAAGCGGCAAAACGTGGACAATGATGCCCTTGGCCAAAAAGGGCGTATGCGTTTTTTCCTGAATATATTCAGGAAAAAACGCATATGCCCTTTTTGGCCAACCAAGCAAACTGGAAAGGCCAATCAGCGCTCCAAAGAATTCTCGCTTCCCAGCGGGCAAAAGGGCCATGCGGAAAAAAGTGTCCAAACCAGAACTGCACGACCGGCCATGGAGAAATGGGAGCCTTGCTTCGCTGATGGGCGGGATGTAAATTGCCAGCAGCCACTCGGGAGAAGTGTACGGTGTGTTCTGAAACATCTAAAAAACACAGCTTGGAGAGCATAGGGCACTTCCACTCATGGGCGTATAAATTGGGAAAACTAAAAATCAGCAAGACACAGGCACCCCAAAGTTTAGGGCTGCTCTGTTGACAAGAACCCCCACTTCATTACACCTTAAATATCCTAGGAAAGAGAAAAATGGATAAAGAAGTTGGGGTCCTCATGTACAATGGAATATCACTCAGCCATGAAATCAACGTCATAAGGCTAGTAGCAGCACGATGAGTGGATTTAGGTACGACGATTCTAAGTGAAATAAGTCACACAGAAAAAGACACTTATCCTAAGATATCACTTATAGAGGGAACGTAAAATCCGCTACACTTGAACTGAATTGCAAAACAGAACAGAGTCACACGTTTAGGAAACACACTATGGCTGCTGAATGGGAAAGGTGAGGTGGGGTGATGCATAAAACAAGGGTTTCAAATTAGCTCCGATACCGTTCCATAAACCCAATATGTAAGAGACAAGACCTATTCCTTTTTCAGTGAACTGGACTCAACACCCCCTATTCACCGCACAAGAATATATCTGACTAGTAAGAATCTTCAAACCTATGTATTGATAGCTCTCTGTAAGTGAGTCAAGGGGGTGTAAAGCGGCATAAACACAGCCGTGAAAAGCAACTAAACCCCATTATAAAAATAAATTACTTTTCAAAACCCGTGAAACAAAGACAGTGAAAGAGAGAGAACTTCTTCAAAAATTCGTTCAGGGGCTGTGATGCAACCTGGATTGACCATATCTAGACCCACAGCTGATTGAGACATAAGGGTGGACACTCTTGGGGCTGAGAGGTTCGGTGAGGTTGGGTGAGCCAACGCAGACCCTTTCAAGTAATACTGCATGGTACCCATCCCATGGGTCCCAAATCTCCAGGTTCAAGGGCATCTTCCTACGTCGAAAACAGGCATGAGAAACCCAGAAGATGGTACACCGTGTGATCGGGAAAGGTTTCTAAAACGCACCTCATTTCTCATCTCCTTTGCTCGGGTTCGCCATTCCAGCCGATTTACTAGCCATCTCCCTCCTTGGAGAATCAGCACCTTTAACCTCCTGTTCCGTACAGGTTGCAATTTGTCCTGAGGATGAACGGGAAGAGGGGGAACCAATGAGAGACTAGCTCTAGGTGTTGGGACAGGCACAGGTCACTCTATTTTCCCATCAGGAAGAAGAATTAAGCACAAGCTCAGCCTGCCCCCCAGAACCAGAAGAGGGCCTGAAGCAATCCTGCGCTTTTGCGGCCAGCTCCCAAAAAAGCGAGTTGAAAAATGGAGCTCAGGGGCACTGCAATTCACAAACCTGCAGAGTTTTAAATGATACCTCTCGTCCACAAATATATTAAGGGAAGGCAACGAAGAGGCTTTGAAAGCAAGGCAGAATTGCAGGAAACAGATTTCAGGAGGTAGATTCGAATCGCCTTGAAAGCACATGAAAAGCGGCAAAACGTGGACAATGATGCCCTTGGCCAAAAAGGGCGTATGCGTTTTTTCCTGAATATATTCAGGAAAAAACGCATACGCCCTTTTTGGCCAACCAAGCAAACTGGAAAGGCCAATCAGCGCTCCAAAGAATTCTCGCTTCCCAGCGGGCAAAAGGGCCATGCGGAAAAAAGTGTCCAAACCAGAACTGCACGACCGGCCATGGAGAAATGGGAGCCTTGCTTCGCTGATGGGCGGGATGTAAATTGCCAGCAGCCACTCGGGAGAAGTGTACGGTGTGTTCTGAAACATCTAAAAAACACAGCTTGGAGAGCATAGGGCACTTCCACTCATGGGCGTATAAATTGGGAAAACTAAAAATCAGCAAGACACAGGCACCCCAAAGTTTAGGGCTGCTCTGTTGACAAGAACCCCCACTTCATTACACCTTAAATATCCTAGGAAAGAGAAAAATGGATAAAGAAGTTGGGGTCCTCATGTACAATGGAATATCACTCAGCCATGAAATCAACGTCATAAGGCTAGTAGCAGCACAATGAGTGGATTTAGGTACGACGATTCTAAGTGAAATAAGTCACACAGAAAAAGACACTTATCCTAAGATATCACTTATAGAGGGAACGTAAAATCCGCTACACTTGAACTGAATTGCAAAACAGAACAGAGTCACACGTTTAGGAAACACACTATGGCTGCTGAATGGGAAAGGTGAGGTGGGGTGATGCATAAAACAAGGGTTTCAAATTAGCTCCGATACCGTTCCATAAACCCAATATGTAAGAGACAAGACCTATTCCTTTTTCAGTGAACTGGACTCAACACCCCCTATTCACCGCACAAGAATATATCTGACTAGTAAGAATCTTCAAACCTATGTATTGATAGCTCTCTGTAAGTGAGTCAAGGGGGTGTAAAGCGGCATAAACACAGCCGTGAAAAGCAACTAAACCCCATTATAAAAATAAATTACTTTTCAAAACCCGTGAAACAAAGACAGTGAAAGAGAGAGAACTTCTTCAAAAATTCGTTCAGGGGCTGTGATGCAACCTGGATTGACCATATCTAGACCCACAGCTGATTGAGACATAAGGGTGGACACTCTTGGGGCTGAGAGGTTCGGTGAGGTTGGGTGAGCCAACGCAGACCCTTTCAAGTAATACTGCATGGTACCCATCCCATGGGTCCCAAATCTCCAGGTTCAAGGGCATCTTCCTACGTCGAAAACAGGCATGAGAAACCCAGAAGATGGTACACCGTGTGATCGGGAAAGGTTTCTAAAACGCACCTCATTTCTCATCTCCTTTGCTCGGGTTCGCCATTCCAGCCGATTTACTAGCCATCTCCCTCCTTGGAGAATCAGCACCTTTAACCTCCTGTTCCGTACAGGTTGCAATTTGTCCTGAGGATGAACGGGAAGAGGGGGAACCAATGAGAGACTAGCTCTAGGTGTTGGGACAGGCACAGGTCACTCTATTTTCCCATCAGGAAGAAGAATTAAGCACAAGCTCAGCCTGCCCCCCAGAACCAGAAGAGGGCCTGAAGCAATCCTGCGCTTTTGCGGCCAGCTCCCAAAAAAGCGAGTTGAAAAATGGAGCTCAGGGGCACTGCAATTCACAAACCTGCAGAGTTTTAAATGATACCTCTCGTCCACAAATATATTAAGGGAAGGCAACGAAGAGGCTTTGAAAGCAAGGCAGAATTGCAGGAAACAGATTTCAGGAGGTAGATTCGAATCGCCTTGAAAGCACATGAAAAGCGGCAAAACGTGGACAATGATGCCCTTGGCCAAAAAGGGCGTATGCGTTTTTTCCTGAATATATTCAGGAAAAAACGCATACGCCCTTTTTGGCCAACCAAGCAAACTGGAAAGGCCAATCAGCGCTCCAAAGAATTCTCGCTTCCCAGCGGGCAAAAGGGCCATGCGGAAAAAAGTGTCCAAACCAGAACTGCACGACCGGCCATGGAGAAATGGGAGCCTTGCTTCGCTGATGGGCGGGATGTAAATTGCCAGCAGCCACTCGGGAGAAGTGTACGGTGTGTTCTGAAACATCTAAAAAACACAGCTTGGAGAGCATAGGGCACTTCCACTCATGGGCGTATAAATTGGGAAAACTAAAAATCAGCAAGACACAGGCACCCCAAAGTTTAGGGCTGCTCTGTTGACAAGAACCCCCACTTCATTACACCTTAAATATCCTAGGAAAGAGAAAAATGGATAAAGAAGTTGGGGTCCTCATGTACAATGGAATATCACTCAGCCATGAAATCAACGTCATAAGGCTAGTAGCAGCACGATGAGTGGATTTAGGTACGACTATTCTAAGTGAAATAAGTCACACAGAAAAAGACACTTATCCTAAGATATCACTTATAGAGGGAACGTAAAAACCGCTACACTTGAACTGAATTGCAAAACAGAACAGAGTCACACGTTTAGGAAACACACTATGGCTGCTGAATGGGAAAGGTGAGGTGGGGTGATGCATAAAACAAGGGTTTCAAATTAGCTCCGATACCGTTCCATAAACCCAATATGTAAGAGACAAGACCTATTCCTTTTTCAGTGAACTGGACTCAACACCCCCTATTCACCGCACAAGAATATATCTGACTAGTAAGAATCTTCAAACTTATGTATTGATATCTCTCTGTAAGTGAGTCAAGGGGGTGTAAAGCGGCATAAACACAGCCGTGAAAAGCAGCTAAACCCCATTATAAAAATAAATTTCTTTTCAAAACCCGTGAAACAAAGACAGTGAAAGAGAGAGAAATTCTTCCAAAATTCGTTCAGGGGCTGTGATGCAACCTGGATTGACCATATCTAGACCCACAGCTGATTGAGACATAAGGGTGGACATTCTTGGGGCTGAGAGGTTCGGTGAGGTTGGGTGAGCCAACGCAGACCCTTTCAAGTAATACTGCATGGTACCCATCCCATGGGTCCCAAATCTCCAGGTTCAAGGGCATCTTCCTACGTCGAAAACAGGCATGAGAAACCCAGAAGATGGTACACCGTGTGATCGGGAAAGGTTTCTAAAACGCACCTCATTTCTCATCTCCTTTGCTCGGGTTCGCCATTCCACCGATTTACTAGCCATCTCCCTCCTTGGAGAATCAGCACCTTTAACCTCCTGTTCCGTACAGGTAGCAATTTGTCCTGAGGATGAACGCGAAGAGGGGAAACCAATGAGAGACTAGCTCTAGGTGTTGGGACAGTCACAGGTCACTCTATTTTCCCATCAGGAAGAAGAATTAAGCACAAGCTCAGCCTGCCCCCCAGAACCAGAAGAGGGCCTGAAGCAATCCTGCGCTTTTGCGGCCAGCTCCCAAAAAAGCGAGTTGAAAAATGGAGCTCAGGGGCACTGCAATTCACAAACCTGCAGAGTTTTAAATGATACCTCTCGTCCACAAATATATTAAGGGAAGGCAACGAAGAGGCTTTGAAAGCAAGGCAGAATTGCAGGAAACAGATTTCAGGAGGTAGATTCGAATCGCCTTGAAAGCACATGAAAAGCGGCAAAACGTGGACAATGATGCCCTTGGCCAAAAAGGGCGTATGCGTTTTTTCCTGAATATATTCAGGAAAAAACGCATACGCCCTTTTTGGCCAACCAAGCAAACTGGAAAGGCCAATCAGCGCTCCAAAGAATTCTCGCTTCCCAGCGGGCAAAAGGGCCATGCGGAAAAAAGTGTCCAAACCAGAACTGCACGACCGGCCATGGAGAAATGGGAGCCTTGCTTCGCTGATGGGCGGGATGTAAATTGCCAGCAGCCACTCGGGAGAAGTGTACGGTGTGTTCTGAAACATCTAAAAAACACAGCTTGGAGAGCATAGGGCACTTCCACTCATGGGCGTATAAATTGGGAAAACTAAAAATTAGCAAGACACAGGCACCCCAAAGTTTAGGGCTGCTCTGTTGACAAGAACCCCCACTTCATTACACCTTAAATATCCTAGGAAAGAGAAAAATGGATAAAGAAGTTGGGGTCCTCATGTACAATGGAATATCACTCAGCCATGAAATCAACGTCATAAGGCTAGTAGCAGCACGATGAGTGGATTTAGGTACGACGATTCTAAGTGAAATAAGTCACACAGAAAAAGACACTTATCCTAAGATATCACTTATAGAGGGAACGTAAAAACCGCTACACTTGAACTGAATTGCAAAACAGAACAGAGTCACACGTTTAGGAAACACACTATGGCTGCTGAATGGGAAAGGTGAGGTGGGGTGATGCATAAAACAAGGGTTTCAAATTAGCTCCGATACCGTTCCATAAACCCAATATGTAAGAGACAAGACCTATTCCTTTTTCAGTGAACTGGACTCAACACCCCCTATTCACCGCACAAGAATATATCTGACTAGTAAGAATCTTCAAACTTATGTATTGATATCTCTCTGTAAGTGAGTCAAGGGGGTGTAAAGCGGCATAAACACAGCCGTGAAAAGCAGCTAAACCCCATTATAAAAATAAATTTCTTTTCAAAACCCGTGAAACAAAGACAGTGAAAGAGAGAGAAATTCTTCCAAAATTCGTTCAGGGGCTGTGATGCAACCTGGATTGACCATATCTAGACCCACAGCTGATTGAGACATAAGGGTGGACATTCTTGGGGCTGAGAGGTTCGGTGAGGTTGGGTGAGCCAACGCAGACCCTTTCAAGTAATACTGCATGGTACCCATCCCATGGGTCCCAAATCTCCAGGTTCAAGGGCATCTTCCTACATCGAAAACAGGCATGAGAAACCCAGAAGATGGTACACCGTGTGATCGGGAAAGGTTTCTAAAACGCACCTCATTTCTCATCTCCTTTGCTCGGGTTTGCCCTTCCAGCCGATTTACTAGCCATCTCCCTCCTTGGAGAATCAGCACCTTTAACCTCCTGTTCCGTACAGGTTGCAATTTGTCCTGAGGATGAACGGGAAGAGGGGGGAACCAATGAGAGACTAGCTCTAGGTGTTGGGACAGGCACAGGTCACTCTATTTTCCCATCAGGAAGAAGAATTAAGCACAAGCTCAGCCTGCCCCCCAGAACCAGAAGAGGGCCTGAAGCAATCCTGCGCTTTTGCGGCCAGCTCCCAAAAAAGCGAGTTGAAAAATGGAGCTCAGGGGCACTGCAATTCACAAACCTGCAGAGTTTTAACTGATACCTCTCGTCCACAAATATATTAAGGGAAGGCAACGAAGAGGCTTTGAAAGCAAGGCAGAATTGCAGGAAACAGATTTCAGGAGGTAGATTCGAATCGCCTTGAAAGCACATGAAAAGCGGCAAAACGTGGACAATGATGCCCTTGGCCAAAAAGGGCGTATGCGTTTTTTCCTGAATATATTCAGGAAAAAACGCATACGCCCTTTTTGGCCAACCAAGCAAACTGGAAAGGCCAATCAGCGCTCCAAAGAATTCTCGCTTCCCAGCGGGCAAAAGGGCCATGCGGAAAAAAGTGTCCAAACCAGAACTGCACGACCGGCCATGGAGAAATGGGAGCCTTGCTTCGCTGATGGGCGGGATGTAAATTGCCAGCAGCCACTCGGGAGAACTGTACGGTGTGTTCTGAAACATCTAAAAAACACAGCTTGGAGAGCATAGGGCACTTCCACTCATGGGCGTATAAATTGGGAAAACTAAAAATCAGCAAGACACAGGCACCCCAAAGTTTAGGGCTGCTCTGTTGACAAGAACCCCCACTTCATTACACCTTAAATATCCTAGGAAAGAGAAAAATGGATAAAGAAGTTGGGGTCCTCATGTACAATGGAATATCACTCAGCCATGAAATCAACGTCATAAGGCTAGTAGCAGCACGATGAGTGGATTTAGGTACGACGATTCTAAGTGAAATAAGTCACACAGAAAAAGACACTTATCCTAAGATATCACTTATAGAGGGAACGTAAAAACCGCTACACTTGAACTGAATTGCAAAACAGAACAGAGTCACACGTTTAGGAAACACACTATGGCTGCTGAATGGGAAAGGTGAGGTGGGGTGATGCATAAAACAAGGGTTTCAAATTAGCTCCGATACCGTTCCATAAACCCAATATGTAAGAGACAAGACCTATTCCTTTTTCAGTGAACTGGACTCAACACCCCCTATTTACCGCACAAGAATATATCTGACTAGTAAGAATCTTCAAACTTATGTATTGATATCTCTCTGTAAGTGAGTCAAGGGGGTGTAAAGCGGCATAAACACAGCCGTGAAAAGCAGCTAAACCCCATTATAAAAATAAATTTCTTTTCAAAACCCGTGAAACAAAGACAGTGAAAGAGAGAGAAATTCTTCCAAAATTCGTTCAGGGGCTGTGATGCAACCTGGATTGACCATATCTAGACCCACAGCTGATTGAGACATAAGGGTGGACATTCTTGGGGCTGAGAGGTTCGGTGAGGTTGGGTGAGCCAACGCAGACCCTTTCAAGTAATACTGCATGGTACCCATCCCATGGGTCCCAAATCTCCAGGTTCAAGGGCATCTTCCTACATCGAAAACAGGCATGAGAAACCCAGAAGATGGTACACCGTGTGATCGGGAAAGGTTTCTAAAACGCACCTCATTTCTCATCTCCTTTGCTCGGGTTCGCCATTCCAGCCGATTTACTAGCCATCTCCCTCCTTGGAGAATCAGCACCTTTAACCTCCTGTTCCGTACAGGTTGCAATTTGTCCTGAGGATGAACGGGAAGAGGGGGAACCAATGAGAGACTAGCTCTAGGTGTTGGGACAGGCACAGGTCACTCTATTTTCCCATCAGGAAGAAGAATTAAGCACAAGCTCAGCCTGCCCCCCAGAACCAGAAGAGGGCCTGAAGCAATCCTGCGCTTTTGCGGCCAGCTCCCAAAAAAGCGAGTTGAAAAATGGAGCTCAGGGGCACTGCAATTCACAAACCTGCAGAGTTTTAACTGATACCTCTCGTCCACAAATATATTAAGGGAAGGCAACGAAGAGGCTTTGAAAGCAAGGCAGAATTGCAGGAAACAGATTTCAGGAGGTAGATTCGAATCGCCTTGAAAGCACATGAAAAGCGGCAAAACGTGGACAATGATGCCCTTGGCCAAAAAGGGCGTATGCGTTTTTTCCTGAATATATTCAGGAAAAAACGCATACGCCCTTTTTGGCCAACCAAGCAAACTGGAAAGGCCAATCAGCGCTCCAAAGAATTCTCGCTTCCCAGCGGGCAAAAGGGCCATGCGGAAAAAAGTGTCCAAACCAGAACTGCACGACCGGCCATGGAGAAATGGGAGCCTTGCTTCGCTGATGGGCGGGATGTAAATTGCCAGCAGCCACTCGGGAGAACTGTACGGTGTGTTCTGAAACATCTAAAAAACACAGCTTGGAGAGCATAGGGCACTTCCACTCATGGGCGTATAAATTGGGAAAACTAAAAATCAGCAAGACACAGGCACCCCAAAGTTTAGGGCTGCTCTGTTGACAAGAACCCCCACTTCATTACACCTTAAATATCCTAGGAAAGAGAAAAATGGATAAAGAAGTTGGGGTCCTCATGTACAATGGAATATCACTCAGCCATGAAATCAACGTCATAAGGCTAGTAGCAGCACGATGAGTGGATTTAGGTACGACGATTCTAAGTGAAATAAGTCACACAGAAAAAGACACTTATCCTAAGATATCACTTATAGAGGGAACGTAAAAACCGCTACACTTGAACTGAATTGCAAAACAGAACAGAGTCACACGTTTAGGAAACACACTATGGCTGCTGAATGGGAAAGGTGAGGTGGGGTGATGCATAAAACAAGGGTTTCAAATTAGCTCCGATACCGTTCCATAAACCCAATATGTAAGAGACAAGACCTATTCCTTTTTCAGTGAACTGGACTCAACACCCCCTATTCACCGCACAAGAATATATCTGACTAGTAAGAATCTTCAAACCTATGTATTGATAGCTCTCTGTAAGTGAGTCAAGGGGGTGTAAAGCGGCATAAACACAGCCGTGAAAAGCAACTAAACCCCATTATAAAAATAAATTACTTTTCAAAACCCGTGAAACAAAGACAGTGAAAGAGAGAGAACTTCTTCAAAAATTCGTTCAGGGGCTGTGATGCAACCTGGATTGACCATATCTAGACCCACAGCTGATTGAGACATAAGGGTGGACACTCTTGGGGCTGAGAGGTTCGGTGAGGTTGGGTGAGCCAACGCAGACCCTTTCAAGTAATACTGCATGGTACCCATCCCATGGGTCCCAAATCTCCAGGTTCAAGGGCATCTTCCTACGTCGAAAACAGGCATGAGAAACCCAGAAGATGGTACACCGTGTGATCGGGAAAGGTTTCTAAAACGCACCTCATTTCTCATCTCCTTTGCTCGGGTTCGCCATTCCAGCAGATTTACTAGCCATCTCCCTCCTTGGAGAATCAGCACCTTTAACCTCCTGTTCCGTACAGGTAGCAATTTGTCCTGAGGATGAACGGGAAGAGGGGAAACCAATGAGAGACTAGCTCTAGGTGTTGGGACAGGCACAGGTCACTCTATTTTCCCATCAGGAAGAAGAATTAAGCACAAGCTCAGCCTGCCCCCCAGAACCAGAAGAGGGCCTGAAGCAATCCTGCGCTTTTGCGGCCAGCTCCCAAAAAAGCGAGTTGAAAAATGGAGCTCAGGGGCACTGCAATTCACAAACCTGCAGAGTTTTAACTGATACCTCTCGTCCACAAATATATTAAGGGAAGGCAACGAAGAGGCTTTGAAAGCAAGGCAGAATTGCAGGAAACAGATTTCAGGAGGTAGATTCGAATCGCCTTGAAAGCACATGAAAAGCGGCAAAACGTGGACAATGATGCCCTTGGCCAAAAAGGGCGTATGCGTTTTTTCCTGAATATATTCAGGAAAAAACGCATACGCCCTTTTTGGCCAACCAAGCAAACTGGAAAGGCCAATCAGCGCTCCAAAGAATTCTCGCTTCCCAGCGGGCAAAAGGGCCATGCGGAAAAAAGTGTCCAAACCAGAACTGCACGACCGGCCATGGAGAAATGGGAGCCTTGCTTCGCTGATGGGCGGGATGTAAATTGCCAGCAGCCACTCGGGAGAAGTGTACGGTGTGTTCTGAAACATCTAAAAAACACAGCTTGGAGAGCATAGGGCACTTCCACTCATGGGCGTATAAATTGGGAAAACTAAAAATCAGCAAGACACAGGCACCCCAAAGTTTAGGGCTGCTCTGTTGACAAGAACCCCCACTTCATTACACCTTAAATATCCTAGGAAAGAGAAAAATGGATAAAGAAGTTGGGGTCCTCATGTACAATGGAATATCACTCAGCCATGAAATCAACGTCATAAGGCTAGTAGCAGCACGATGAGTGGATTTAGGTACGACGATTCTAAGTGAAATAAGTCACACAGAAAAAGACACTTATCCTAAGATATCACTTATAGAGGGAACGTAAAAACCGCTACACTTGAACTGAATTGCAAAACAGAACAGAGTCACACGTTTAGGAAACACACTATGGCTGCTGAATGGGAAAGGTGAGGTGGGGTGATGCATAAAACAAGGGTTTCAAATTAGCTCCGATACCGTTCCATAAACCCAATATGTAAGAGACAAGACCTATTCCTTTTTCAGTGAACTGGACTCAACACCCCCTATTCACCGCACAAGAATATATCTGACTAGTAAGAATCTTCAAACCTACGTATTGATAGCTCTCTGTAAGTGAGTCAAGGGGGTGTAAAGCGGCATAAACACAGCCGTGAAAAGCAACTAAACCCCATTATAAAAATAAATTACTTTTCAAAACCCGTGAAACAAAGACAGTGAAAGAGAGAGAACTTCTTCAAAAATTCGTTCAGGGGCTGTGATGCAACCTGGATTGACCATATCTAGACCCACAGCTGATTGAGACATAAGGGTGGACACTCTTGGGGCTGAGAGGTTCGGTGAGGTTGGGTGAGCCAACGCAGACCCTTTCAAGTAATACTGCATGGTACCCATCCCATGGGTCCCAAATCTCCAGGTTCAAGGGCATCTTCCTACGTCGAAAACAGGCATGAGAAACCCAGAAGATGGTACAACCGTGTGATCGGGAAAGGTTTCTAAAACGCACCTCATTTCTCATCTCCTTTGCTCGGGTTCGCCATTCCAGCCGATTTACTAGCCATCTCCCTCCTTGGAGAATCAGCACCTTTAACCTCCTGTTCCGTACAGGTAGCAATTTGTCCTGAGGATGAACGGGAAGAGGGGAAACCAATGAGAGACTAGCTCTAGGTGTTGGGACAGGCACAGGTCACTCTATTTTCCCATCAGGAAGAAGAATTAAGCACAAGCTCAGCCTGCCCCCCAGAACCAGAAGAGGGCCTGAAGCAATCCTGCGCTTTTGCGGCCAGCTCCCAAAAAAGCGAGTTGAAAAATGGAGCTCAGGGGCACTGCAATTCACAAACCTGCAGAGTTTTAACTGATACTTTCAATACCTCGTCCACAAATATATTAAGGGAAGGCAACGAAGAGGCTTTGAAAGCAAGGCAGAATTGCAGGAAACAGATTTCAGGAGGTAGATTCGAATCGCCTTGAAAGCACATGAAAAGCGGCCAAACGTGGACAATGATGCCCTTGGCCAAAAGGGCGTATGCGTTTTTTCCTGAATATATTCAGGAAAAAACGCATACGCCCTTTTTGGCCAACCAAGCAAACTGGAAAGGCCAATCAGCGCTCCAAAGAATTCTCGCTTCCCAGCGGGCAAAAGGGCCATGCGGAAAAAAAGTGTCCAAACCAGAACTGCACGACCGGCCATGGAGAAATGGGAGCCTTGCTTCGCTGATGGGCGGGATGTAAATTGCCAGCAGCCACTCGGGAGAACTGTACGGTGTGTTCTGAAACATCTAAAAACACAGCTTGGAGAGCATAGGGCACTTCCACTCATGGGCGTATAAATTGGGAAAACTAAAAATCAGCAAGACACAGGCACCCCAAAGTTTAGGGCTGCTCTGTTGACAAGAACCCCCACTTCATTACACCTTAAATATCCTAGGAAAGAGAAAAATGGATAAAGAAGTTGGGGTCCTCATGTACAATGGAATATCACTCAGCCATGAAATCAACGTCATAAGGCTAGTAGCAGCACGATGAGTGGATTTAGGTACGACGATTCTAAGTGAAATAAGTCACACAGAAAAAGACACTTATCCTAAGATATCACTGATAGAGGGAACGTAAAAACCGCTACACTTGAACTGAATTGCAAAACAGAACAGAGTCACACGTTTAGGAAACACACTATGGCTGCTGAATGGGAAAGGTGAGGTGGGGTGATGCATAAAACAAGGGTTTCAAATTAGCTCCGATACCGTTCCATAAACCCAATATGTAAAGACAAGACCTATTCCTTTTTCAGTGAACTGGACTCAACACCCCCTATTCACCGCACAAGAATATATCTGACTAGTAAGAATCTTCAAACTTATGTATTGATATCTCTCTGTAAGTGAGTCAAGGGGGTGTAAAGCGCATAAACACAGCCGTGAAAAGCAGCTAAACCCCATTATAAAAATAAATTTCTTTTCAAAACCCGTGAAACAAAGACAGTGAAAGAGAGAGAAATTCTTCCAAAATTCGTTCAGGGGCTGTGATGCAACCTGATTGACCATATCTAGACCCACAGCTGATTGAGACATAAGGGTGGACATTCTTGGGGCTGAGAGGTTCGGTGAGGTTGGGTGAGCCAACGCAGACCCTTTCAAGTAATACTGCATGGTACCCATCCCATGGGTCCCAAATCTCCAGGTTCAAGGGCATCTTCCTACATCGAAAACAGGCATGAGAAACCCAGAAGATGGTACACCGTGTGATCGGGAAAGGTTTCTAAAACGCACCTCATTTCTCATCTCCTTTGCTCGGGTTCGCCATTCCAGCCAATTTACTAGCCATCTCCCTCCTTGGAGAATCAGCACCTTTAACCTCCTGTTCCGTACAGGTTGCAATTTGTCCTGAGGATGAACGGGAAGAGGGGGAACCAATGAGAGACTAGCTCTAGGTGTTGGGACAGGCACAGGTCACTCTATTTTCCATCAGGAAGAAGAATTAAGCACAAGCTCAGCCTGCCCCCCAGAACCAGAAGAGGGCCTGAAGCAATCCTGCGCTTTTGCGGCCAGCTCCCAAAAAAGCGAGTTGAAAAATGGAGCTCAGGGGCACTGTAATTCACAAACCTGCAGAGTTTTAAATGATACCTTTCGTCCACAGATATATTAAGGGAAGGCAACGAAAAGGCTTTGAAAGCAAGGCAGAATTGCAGGAAACAGATTTCAGGAGGTAGATTCGAATCGCCTTGAAAGCACATGAAAAGCGGCAAAACGTGGACAATGATGCCCTTGGCCAAAAAGGGCGTATGCGTTTTTTCCTGAATATATTCAGGAAAAAACGCATACGCCCTTTTTGGCCAACCAAGCAACCTGGAAAGGCCAATCAGCGCTGCAAAGAAGTCTCGCTTCCCAGCGGGCAAAAGGGCCATGCGGAAAAAAGTGTCCAAACCAGAACTGCACGACCGGCCATGGAGAAACGGGAGCCTTGCTTCGCTAATGGGCGGGATGTAAATTGCCAGCAGCCACTCGGGAGAAGTGTACGGTGTGTCCTGAAACATCTAAAAAACACAGTTTGGAGAGCATAGGGCACTTCCACTCATGGGCGTATAAATTGGGAAAACTAAAAATCAGCAAGACACAGGCACCCCAAAGTTTAGGGCTGCTCTGTTGACAAGAACCCCCACTTCATTACACCTTAAATATCCTAGGAAAGAGAAAAATGGATAAAGAAGTTGGGGTCCTCATGTACAATGGAATATCACTCAGCCATGAAATCAACGTCATAAGGCTAGTAGCAGCACGATGAGTGGATTTAGGTACGACGATTCTAAGTGAAATAAGTCACACAGAAAAAGACACTTATCCTAAGATTTCACTTTTAGAGGGAACGTAAAAACCGCTACACTTGAACTGAATTGCAAAACAGAACAGAGTCACACGTTTAGGAAAAACACTATGGCTGCTGAATGGGAAAGGTGAGGTGGGGTGATGCATAAAACAAGGGTTTCAAATTAGCTCCGATACCGTTCCATAAACCCAATATGTAAGAGACAAGACCTATTCCTTTTTCAGTGAACTGGACTCAACACCCCCTATTCACCGCACAAGAATATATCTGACTAGTAAGAATCTTCAAACCTCTGTATTGATATCTCTCTGTAAGTGAGTCAAGGGGGTGTAAAGCGGCATAAACACAGCCGTGAAAAGCAGCTAAACCCCATTATAAAAATAAATTACTTTTCAAAACCCGTGAAACAAAGACAGTGAAAGAGAGAGAAATTCTTACAAAATTCGTTCAGGGGCTGTGATGCAACCTGGATTGACCATATCTAGACCCACAGCTGATTGAGACATAAGGGTGGACACTCTTGGGGCTGAGAGGTTCGGTGAGGTTGGGTGAGCCAACGCAGACCCTTTTAAGTAATACTGCATGGTACCCATCCCATGGGTCCCAAATCTCCAGGTTCAAGGGCATCTTCCTACATCGAAAACAGGCATGAGAAACCCAGAAGATGGTACACCGTGTGATCGGGAAAGGTTTCTAAAACGCACCTCATTTCTCATCTCCTTTGCTCGGGTTCGCCATTCCAGCCGATTTACTAGCCATCTCCCTCCTTGGAGAATCAGCACCTTTAACCTCCTGTTCCGTACAGGTTGCAATTTGTCCTGAGGATGAACGGGAAGAGGGGGAACCAATGAGAGACTAGCTCTAGGTGTTGGGACAGGCACAGGTCACTCTATTTTCCCATCAGGAAGAAGAATTAAGCACAAGCTCAGCCTGCCCCCCAGAACCAGAAGAGGGCCTGAAGCAATCCTGCGCTTTTGCGGCCAGCTCCCAAAAAAGCGAGTTGAAAAATGGAGCTCAGGGGCACTGCAATTCACAAACCTGCAGAGTTTTAAATGATACCTCTCGTCCACAAATATATTAAGGGAAGGCAACGAAGAGGCTTTGAAAGCAAGGCAGAATTGCAGGAAACAGATTTCAGGAGGTAGATTCGAATCGCCTTGAAAGCACATGAAAAGCGGCAAAACGTGGACAATGATGCCCTTGGCCAAAAAGGGCGTATGCGTTTTTTCCTGAATATATTCAGGAAAAAACGCATACGCCCTTTTTGGCCAACCAAGCAACCTGGAAAGGCAAATCAGCGCTCCAAAGAAGTCTGGCTTCCCAGCGGGCAAAAGGGCCATGCGGAAAAAAGTGTCCAAAGCAGAAATGCAGGACCGGCCATGGAGAAATGGGAGCCTTGCTACGCTGATGGGCGGGATGTAAATTGCCAACAGCCACTCGGGAGAAGTGTACGGTGTGTCCTGAAACATCTAAAAAACACAGCTTGGAGAGCATAGGGCACTTCCACTCATGGGCGTATAAATTGGGAAAACTAAAAATCAGCAAGACACAGGCACCCCAAAGTTTAGGGCTGCTCTGTTGACAAGAACCCCCACTTCATTACACCTTAAATATCCTAGGAAAGAGAAAAATGGATAAAGAAGTTGGGGTCCTCATGTACAATGGAATATCACTCAGCCATGAAATCAACGTCATAAGGCTAGTAGCAGCACGATGAGTGGATTTAGGTACGACGATTCTAAGTGAAATAAGTCACACAGAAAAAGACACTTATCCTAAGATATCACTTCGAGAGGGAATGTAAAAACCGCTACACTTGAACTGAATTACAAAACAGAACAGAGTCACACGTTTAGAAAACACACTATGGCTGCTGAACGGGAAAGGTGAGGTGGGGTGATGCATAAAACAAGGGTTTCAAATTAGCTCCGATACCGTTCCATAAACGCAATATGTAAGAGACAAGACCTATTCCTTTTTCAGTGAACTGGACTCAACACCCCCTATTCACCGCACAAGAATATATCTGACTAGTAAGAATCTTCAAACCTAGTATTGATAGCTCTCTGTAAGTGAGTCAAGGGGGTGTAAAGCGGCATAAACACAGCCGTGAAAAGCAGCTAAACCCCATTATAAAAATAAATTACTTTTCAAAACCCGTGAAACAAAGACAGTGAAAGAGAGAGAAATTCTTCCAAAATTCGTTCAGGGGCTGTGATGCAACCTGGATTGACCATATCTAGACCTACAGCTGATTGAGACATAAGGGTGGACACTCTTGGGGCTGAGAGGTTCGGTGAGGTTGGGTGAGCCAACGCAGACCCTTTCAAGTAATACTGCATGCTACCCATCCCATGGGTCCCAAATCTCCAGGTTCAAGGGCATCTTCCTACATCGAAAACAGGCATGAGAAACCCAGAAGATGGTACACCGTGTGATCGGGAAAGGTTTCTAAAACGCACCTCATTCCTCATCTCCTTTGCTCGGGTTCGCCATTCCAGCCGATTTACTAGCCATCTCCCTCCTTGGAGAATCAGCACCTTTAACCTCCTGTTCCGTACAGGTTGCAATTTGTCCTGAGGATGAACGGGAAGAGGGGGAACCAATGAGAGACTAGCTCTAGGTGTTGGGACAGGCACAGGTCACTCTATTTTCCCATCAGGAAGAAGAATTAAGCACAAGCTCAGCCTGCCCCCCAGAACCAGAAGAGGGCCTGAAGCAATCCTGCGCTTTTGCGGCCAGCTCCCAAAAAAGCGAGTTGAAAAATGGAGCTCAGGGGCACTGCAATTCACAAACCTGCAGAGTTTTCAATGATACCTCTCGTCCACAAATATATTAAGGGAAGGCAACGAAGAGGCTTTGAAAGCAAGGCAGAATTGCAGGAAACAGATTTCAGGAGGTAGATTCGAATCGCCTTGAAAGCACATGAAAAGAGGCAAAACGTGGACAATGATGCCCTTGGCCAAAAAGGGCGTATGCGTTTTTTCCTGAATATATTCAGGAAAAAACGCATACGCCCTTTTTGGCCAACCAAGCAACCTGGAAAGGCAAATCAGCGCTCCAAAGAAGTCTCGCTTCCCAGCGGGCAAAAGGGCCATGCGGAAAAAAGTTTCCAAACCAGAACTGCACGACCGGCCATGGAGAAATGGGAGCCTTGCTTCGCTGATGGGCGGGATGTAAATTGCCAACAGCCACTCGGGAGAAGTGTACGGTGTGTCCTGAAACATCTAAAAAACACAGCTTGGAGAGCATAGGGCACTGCCACTCATGGGCGTATAAATTGGGAAAACTAAAAATCAGCAAGACACATGCACCCCAAAGTTTAGGGCTGCTCTGTTGACAAGAACCCCCACTTCATTACACCTTAAATATCCTAGGAAAGAGAAAAATGGATAAAGAAGTTGGGGTCCTCATGTACAATGGAATATCACTCAGCCATGAAATCAACGTCATAAGGCTAGTAGCAGCACGATGAGTGGATTTAGGTACGACGATTCTAAGTGAAATAAGTCACACAGAAAAAGACACTTATCCTAAGATATCACTTCGAGAGGGAATGTAAAAACCGCTACACTTGAACTGAATTACAAAACAGAACAGAGTCACACGTTTAGAAAACACACTATGGCTGCTGAACGGGAAAGGTGAGGTGGGGTGATGCATAAAACAAGGGTTTCAAATTAGCTCCGATACCGTTCCATAAACCCAATATGTAAGAGACAAGACCTATTCCTTTTTCAGTGAACTGGACTCAACACCCCCTATTCACCGCACAAGAATATATCGGACTAGTAAGAATCCTCAAACCTATGTATTGATATCTCTCTGTGAGTCAAGGGGGTGCAAAGCGGCATAAACACAGCCGTGAAAAGCAGCTAAACCCCATTATAAAAATAAATTACTTTTCAAAACCCGTGAAACAAAGACAGTGAAAGAGAGAGAAATTCTTCCAAAATTCGTTCAGGGGCTGTGATGCAACCTGGATTGACCATATCTAGACCCACAGCTAATTGAGACATAAGGGTGGACACTCTTGGGGCTGAGAGGTTCGGTGAGGTTGGGTGAGCCAACGCAGACCCTTTCAAGTAATACTGCATGCTACCCATCCCATGGGTCCCAAATCTCCAGGTTCAAGGGCATCTTCCTACATCGAAAACAGGCATGAGAAACCCAGAAGATGGTACACCGTGTGATCGGGAAAGGTTTCTAAAACGCACCTCATTTCTCATCTCCTTTGCTCGGGTTCGCCATTCCAGCCGATTTACTAGCCATCTCCCTCCTTGGAGAATCAGCACCTTTAACCTCCTGTTCCGTACAGGTTGCAATTTGTCCTGAGGATGAACGGGAAGAGGGGGAACCAATGAGAGACTAGCTCTAGGTGTTGGGACAGGCACAGGTCACTCTATTTTCCCATCAGGAAGAAGAATTAAGCACAAGCTCAGCCTGCCCCCCAGAACCAGAAGAGGGCCTGAAGCAATCCTGCGCTTTTGCGGCCAGCTCCCAAAAAAGCGAGTTGAAAAATGGAGCTCAGGGGCACTGCAATTCACAAACCTGCAGAGTTTTAACTGATACCTCTCGTCCACAGATATATTAAGGGAAGGCAACGAAGAGGCTTTGAAAGCAAGGCAGAATTGCAGGAAACAGATTTCAGCAGGTAGATTCGAATCGCCTTGAAAGCACATGAAAAGCGGCAAAACGTGGACAATGATGCCCTTGGCCAAAAAGGGCGTATGCGTTTTTTCCTGAATATATTCAGGAAAAAACGCATACGCCCTTTTTGGCCAACCAAGCAACCTGGAAAGGCAAATCAGCGCTCCAAAGAAGTCTCGCTTCCCAGCGGGCAAAAGGGCCATGCGGAAAAAAGTGTCCAAACCAGAACTGCACGACCGGCCATGGAGAAATGGGAGCCTTGCTTCGCTGATGGGCGGAATGTAAATTGCCAACAGCCACTCTGGAGAAGTGTACGGTGTGTCCTGAAACATCTAAAAAACACAGCTTGGAGAGCATAGGGCACTTCCACTCATGGGCGTATAAATTGGGAAAACTAAAAATCAGCAAGACACAGGCACCCCAAAGTTTAGGGCTGCTCTGTTGACAAGAACCCCCACTTCATTACACCTTAAATATCCTAGGAAAGAGAAAAATGGATAAAGAAGTTGGGGTCCTCATGTACAATGGAATATCACTCAGCCATGAAATCAACGTCATAAGGCTAGTAGCAGCACGATGAGTGGATTGAGGTACGACGATTGTAAGTGAAATAAGTCACACAGAAAAAGACACTTATCCTAAGATATCACTTCGAGAGGGAATGTAAAAACCGCTACACTTGAACTGAATTACAAAACAGAACAGAGTCACACGTTTAGAAAACACACTATGGCTGCTGAACGGGAAAGGTGAGGTGGGGTGATGCATAAAACAAGGGTTTCAAATTAGCTCCGATACCGTTCCATAAACCCAATATGTAAGAGACAAGACCTATTCCTTTTTCAGTGAACTGGACTCAACACCCCCTATTCACCGCACAAGAATATATCTGACTAGTAAGAATCCTCAAACCTATGTATTGATATCTCTCTGTAAGTGAGTCAAGGGGGTGCAAAGCGGCATAAACACAGCCGTGAAAAGCAGCTAAACCCCATTATAAAAATAAATTACTTTTCAAAACCCGTGAAACAAAGACAGTGAAAGAGAGAGAAATTCTTCCAAAATTCGTTCAGGGGCTGTGATGCAACCTGGATTGACCATATCTAGACCCACAGCTGATTGAGACATAAGGGTGGACACTCTTGGGGCTGAGAGGTTCGGTGAGGTTGGGTGAGCCAACGCAGACCCTTTCAAGTAATACTGCATGGTACCCATCCCATGGGTCCCAAATCTCCAGGTTCAAGGGCATCTTCCTACATCGAAAACAGGCATGAGAAACCCAGAAGATGGTACACCATGTGATCGGGAAAGGTTTCTAAAACGCAACTCATTTCTCATCTCCTTTGCTCGGGTTCGCCATTCCAGCCGATTTACTAGCCATCTCCCTCCTTGGAGAATCAGCACCTTTAACCTCCTGTTCCGTACAGGTTGCAATTTGTCCTGAGGATGAACCGGAAGAGGGGGAACCAATGAGAGACTAGCTCTAGGTGTTGGGACAGGCACAGGTCACTCTATTTTCCCATCAGGAAGAAGAATTAAGCACAAGCTCAGCCTGCCCCCCAGAACCAGAAGAGGGCCTGAAGCAATCCTGCGCTTTTGCGGCCAGCTCCCAAAAAAGCGAGTTGAAAAATGGAGCTCAGGGCACTGCAATTCACAAACCTGCAGAGTTTTCAATGATACCTCTCGTCCACAAATATATTAAGGGAAGGCAACGAAGAGGCTTTGAAAGCAAGGCAGAATTGCAGGAAACAGATTTCAGGAGGTAGATTCGAATCGCCTTGAAAGCACATGAAAAGCGGCAAAACGTGGACAATGATGCCCTTGGCCAAAAAGGGCGTATGCGTTTTTTCCTGAATATATTCAGGAAAAAACGCATACGCCCTTTTTGGCCAACCAAGCAACCTGGAAAGGCAAATCAGCGCTCCAAAGAAGTCTCGCTTCCCAGCGGGCAAAAAGGCCATGCGGAAAAAAGTGTCCAAAGCAGAAATGCAGGACCGGCCATGGAGAAATGGGAGCCTTGCTACGCTGATGGGCGGGATGTAAATTGCCAACAGCCACTCGGGAGAATTGTACGGTGTGTCCAGAAACATCTAAAAAACACAGCTTGGAGAGCAGAGGGCACTTCCACTCATGGGCGTATAAATTGGGAAAACTAAAAATCAGCAAGACACAGGCACCCCAAAGTTTAGGGCTGCTCTGTTGACAAGAACCCCCACTTCATTACACCTTAAATATCCTGGGAAAGAGAAAAGTGGATAAAGAAGTTGGGGTCCTCATGTACAATGGAATATCACTCAGCCATGAAATCAACGTCATAAGGCTAGTAGCAGCACGATGAGTGGATTTAGGTACGAAGATTCTAAGTGAAATAAGTCACACAGAAAAAGACACTTATCATAAGATTTCACTTAGAGAGGGAATGTAAAAACCGCTACACTTGAACTGAATTACAAAACAGAACAGAGTCACACGTTTAGAAAACACACTATGGCTGTTGAACGGGAAAGGTGAGGTGGGGTGATGCATAAAACAAGGGTTTCAAATTAGCTCCGATACCGTTCCATAAACCCAATATGTAAGAGACAAGACCTATTCCTTTTTCAGTGAACTGGACTCAACACCCCCTATTCACCGCACAAGAATATATCTGACTAGTAAGAATCCTCAAACCTATGTATTGATATCTCTCTGTAAGTGAGTCAAGGGGGTGTAAAGCGGCATAAACACAGCCGTGAAAAGCAGCTAAACCCCATTATAAAAATAAATTACTTTTCAAAACCCGTGAAACAAAGACAGTGAAAGAGAGAGAAATTCTTCCAAAATTCGTTCAGGGGCTGTGATGCAACCTGGATTGACCATATCTAGACCTACAGCTGATTGAGACATAAGGGTGGACACTCTTGGGGCTGAGAGGTTCGGTGAGGTTGGGTGAGCCAACGCAGACCCTTTCAAGTAATACTGCATGGTACCCATCCCATGGGTCCCAAATCTCCAGGTTCAAGGGCATCTTCCTACATCGAAAACAGGCATGAGAAACCCAGAAAATGGTACACCGTGTGATCGGGAAAGGTTTCTAAAACGCACCTCATTTCTCATCTCCTTTGCTCGGGTTCGCCATTCCAGCCGATTTACTAGCCATCTCCCTCCTTGGAGAATCAGCACCTTTAACCTCCTGTTCCGTACAGGTTGCAATTTGTCCTGAGGATGAACGGGAAGAGGGGGAACCAATGAGAGATTAGCTCTAGGTGTTGGGACAGGCACAGGTCACTCTATTTTCCCATCAGGAAGAAGAATTAAGCACAAGCTCAGCCTGCCCCCCAGAACCAGAAGAGGGCCTGAAGCAATCCTGCGCTTTTGCGGCCAGCTCCCAAAAAAGCGAGTTGAAAAATGGAGCTCAGGGGCACTGCAATTCACAAACCTGCAGAGTTTTAAATGATACCTCTCGTCCACAAATATATTAAGGGAAGGCAACGAAGAGGCTTTGAAAGCAAGGCAGAATTGCAGGAAACAGATTTCAGGAGGTAGATTCGAATCGCCTTGAAAGCACATGAAAAGCGGCCAAACGTGGACAATGATGCCCTTGGCCAAAAAGGGCGTATGCGTTTTTTCCTGAATATATTCAGGAAAAAACGCATACGCCCTTTTTGGCCAACCAAGCAACCTGGAAAGGCAAATCAGCGCTCCAAAGAAGTCTCGCTTCCCAGCGGGCAAAAGGGCCATGCGGAAAAAAGTGTCCAAACCAGAACTGCACGACCGGCCATGGAGAAATGGGAGCCTTGCTTCGCTGATGGGCGGGATGTAAATTGCCAACAGCCACTCGGGAGAAGTGTACGGTGTGTCCTGAAACATCTAAAAAACACAGCTTGGAGAGCATAGGGCACTTCCACTCATGGGCGTATAAATTGGGAAAACTAAAAATCAGCAAGACACAGGCACCCCAAAGTTTAGGGCTGCTCTGTTGACAAGAACCCCCACTTCATTACACCTTAAATATCCTAGGAAAGAGAAAAATGGATAAAGAAGTTGTGGTCCTCATGTACAATGGAATATCACTCAGCCATGAAATCAACGTCATAAGGCTAGTAGCAGCACGATGAGTGGATTTAGGTACGACGATTCTAAGTGAAATAAGTCACACAGAAAAAGACACTTATCATAAAATATCACTTAGAGAGGGAATGTAAAAACCGCTACACTTGAACTGAATTACAAACAGAACAGAGTCACACGTTTAGAAAACACACTATGGCTGCTGAACGGGAAAGGTGAGGTGGGGTGATGCATAAAACAAGGGTTTCAAATTAGCTCCGATACCGTTCCATAAACCCAATATGTAAGAGACAAGACCTATTCCTTTTTCAGTGAACTGGACTCAACACCCCCTATTCACCGCACAAGAATATATCTGACTAGTAAGAATACTCAAACCTATGTATTGATATCTCTCTGTAAGTGAGTCAAGGGGGTGTAAAGCGGCATAAACACAGCCGTGAAAAGCAGCTAAACCCCATTATAAAAATAAATTACTTTTCAAAACCCGTGAAACAAAGACAGTGAAAGAGAGAGAAATTCTTACAAAATTCGTTCAGGGGCTGTGATGCAACCTGGATTGACCATATCTAGACCCACAGCTGATTGAGACTTAAGGGTGGACACTCTTGGGGCTGAGAGGTTCGGTGAGGTTGGGTGAGCCAACGCAGACCCTTTCAAGTAATACTGCATGGTACCCATCCCATGGGTCCCAAATCTCCAGGTTCAAGGGCATCTTCCTACATTGAAAACAGGCATGAGAAACCCAGAAGATGGTACACCGTGTGATCGGGAAAGGTTTCTAAAACGCACCTCATTTCTCATCTCCTTTGCTCGGGTTCGCCATTCCAGCCGATTTACTAGCCATCTCCCTCCTTGGAGAATCAGCACCTTTAACCTCCTGTTCCGTACAGGTTGCAATTTGTCCTGAGGATGAACGGGAAGAGGGGGAACCAATGAGAGATTAGCTCTAGGTGTTGGGACAGGCACAGGTCACTCTATTTTCCCATCAGGAAGAAGAATTAAGCACAAGCTCAGCCTGCCCCCCAGAACCAGAAGAGGGCCTGAAGCAATCCTGCGCTTTTGCGGCCAGCTCCCAAAAAAGCGAGTTGAAAAATGGAGCTCAGGGGCACTGCAATTCACAAACCTGCAGAGTTTTCAATGATACCTCTCGTCCACAAATATATTAAGGGAAGGCAACGAAGAGGCTTTGAAAGCAAGGCAGAATTGCAGGAAACAGATTTCAGGAGGTAGATTCGAATCGCCTTGAAAGCACATGAAAAGCGGCAAAACGTGGACAATGATGCCCTTGGCCAAAAAGGGCGTATGCGTTTTTTCCTGAATATATTCAGGAAAAAACGCATACGCCCTTTTTGGCCAACCAAGCAACCTGGAAAGGCAAATCAGCGCTCCAAAGAAGTCTCGCTTCCCAGCGGGCAAAAGGGCCATGCGGAAAAAAGTGTCCAAACCAGAACTGCACGACCGGCCATGGAGAAATGGGAGCCTTGCTTCGCTGATGGGCGGGATGTAAATTGCCAACAGCCACTCGGGAGAAGTGTACGGTGTGTCCTGAAACATCTAAAAAACACAGCTTGGAGAGCATAGGGCACTGCCACTCATGGGCGTATAAATTGGGAAAACTAAAAATCAGCAAGACACATGCACCCCAAAGTTTAGGGCTGCTCTGTTGACAAGAACCCCCACTTCATTACACCTTAAATATCCTAGGAAAGAGAAAAATGGATAAAGAAGTTGGGGTCCTCATGTACAATGGAATATCACTCAGCCATGAAATCAACGTCATAAGGCTAGTAGCAGCACGATGAGTGGATTTAGGTACGACGATTCTAAGTGAAATAAGTCACACAGAAAAAGACACTTATCCTAAGATATCACTTAGAGAGGGAATGTAAAAACCGCTACACTTGAACTGAATTACAAAACAGAACAGAGTCACACGTTTAGAAAACACACTATGGCTGCTGAACGGGAAAGGTGAGGTTGGGTGATGCATAAAACAAGGGTTTCAAATTAGCTCAGATACCGTTCCATAAACCCAATATGTAAGAGACAAGACCTATTCCTTTTTCAGTGAACTGGACTCAACACCCCCTATTCACCGCACAAGAATATATCTGACTAGTAAGAATCCTCAAACCTATGTATTGATATCTCTCTGTAAGTGAGTCAAGGGGGTGTAAAGCGGCATAAACACAGCCGTGAAAAGCAGCTAAACCCCATTATAAAAATAAATTACTTTTCAAAACCCGTGAAACAAAGACAGTGAAAGAGAGAGAAATTCTTCCAAAATTCGTTCAGGGGCTGTGATGCAACCTGGATTGACCATATCTAGACCCACAGCTGATTGAGACATAAGGGTGGACACTCTTGGGGCTGAGAGGTTCGGTGAGGTTGGGTGAGCCAACGCAGACCCTTTCAAGTAATACTGCATGGTACCCATCCCATGGGTCCCAAATCTCCAGGTTCAAGGGCATCTTCCTACATCGAAAACAGGCATGAGAAACCCAGAAGATGGTACACCGTGTGATCGGGAAAGGTTTCTAAAACGCACCTCATTTCTCATCTCCTTTGCTCGGGTTCGCCATTCCAGCCGATTTACTAGCCATCTCCCTCCTTGGAGAATCAGCACCTTTAACCTCCTGTTCCGTACAGGTTGCAATTAGTCCTGAGGATGAACGGGAAGAGGGGGAACCAATGAGAGACTAGCTCTAGGTGTTGGGACAGGCACAGGTCACTCTATTTTCCCATCAGGAAGAAGAATTAAGCACAAGCTCAGCCTGCCCCCCAGAACCAGAAGAGGGCCTGAAGCAATCCTGCGCTTTTGCGGCCAGCTCCCAAAAAAGCGAGTTGAAAAATGGAGCTCAGGGGCACTGCAATTCACAAACCTGCAGAGTTTTAAATGATACCTCTCGTCCACAAATATATTAAGGGAAGGCAACGAAGAGGCTTTGAAAGCAAGGCAGAATTGCAGGGAACAGATTTCAGGAGGTAGATTCGAATCGCCTTGAAAGCACATGAAAAGCGGCCAAACGTGGACAATGATGCTCTTGGCCAAAAAGGGCGTATGCGTTTTTTCCTGAATATATTCAGGAAAAAACGCATACGCCCTTTTTGGCCAACCAAGCAACCTGGAAAGGCCAATCAGCGCTCCAAAGAAGTCTCGCTTCCCAGCGGGCAAAAGGGCCATGCGGAAAAAAGTGTCCAAACCAGAACTGCACGACCGGCCATGGAGAAATGGGAGCCTTGCTTCGCTGATGGGCGGGATGTAAATTGCCAACAGCCACTCGGGAGAAGTGTACGGTGTGTCCTGAAACATCTAAAAAACACAGCTTGGAGAGCATAGGGCACTTCCACTCATGGGCGTATAAATTGGGAAAACTAAAAATCAGCAAGACACAGGCACCCCAAAGTTTAGGGCTGCTCTGTTGACAAGAACCCCCACTTCATTACACCTTAAATATCCTAGGAAAGAGAAAAATGGATAAAGAAGTTGTGGTCCTCATGTACAATGGAATATCACTCAGCCATGAAATCAACGTCATAAGGCTAGTAGCAGCACGATGAGTGGATTTAGGTACGACGATTCTAAGTGAAATAAGTCACACAGAAAAAGACACTTATCATAAGATATCACTTAGAGAGGGAATGTAAAAACCGCTACACTTGAACTGAATTACAAACAGAACAGAGTCACACGTTTAGAAAACACACTATGGCTGCTGAACGGGAAAGGTGAGGTGGGGTGATGCATAAAACAAGGGTTTCAAATTAGCTCCGATACCGTTCCATAAACCCAATATGTAAGAGACAAGACCTATTCCTTTTTCAGTGAACTGGACTCAACACCCCCTATTCACCGCACAAGAATATATCTGACTACTAAGAATCCTCAAACCTATGTATTGATATCTCTCTGTAAGTGAGTCAAGGGGGTGTAAAGCGGCATAAACACAGCCGTGAAAAGCAGCTAAACCCCATTATAAAAATAAATTACTTTTCAAAACCCGTGAAACAAAGACAGTGAAAGAGAGAGAAATTCTTACAAAATTCGTTCAGGGGCTGTGATGCAACCTGGATTGACCATATCTAGACCCACAGCTGATTGAGACTTAAGGGTGGACACTCTTGGGGCTGAGAGGTTCGGTGAGGTTGGGTGAGCCAACGCAGACCCTTTCAAGTAATACTGCATGGTACCCATCCCATGGGTCCCAAATCTCCAGGTTCAAGGGCATCTTCCTACATTGAAAACAGGCATGAGAAACCCAGAAGATGGTACACCGTGTGATCGGGAAAGGTTTCTAAAACGCACCTCATTTCTCATCTCCTTTGCTCGGGTTCGCCATTCCAGCCGATTTACTAGCCATCTCCCTCCTTGGAGAATCAGCACCTTTAACCTCCTGTTCCGTACAGGTTGCAATTTGTCCTGAGGATGAACGGGAAGAGGGGGAACCAATGAGAGACTAGCTCTAGGTGTTGGGACAGGCACAGGTCACTCTATTTTCCCATCAGGAAGAAGAATTAAGCACAAGCTCAGCCTGCCCCCCAGAACCAGAAGAGGGCCTGAAGCAATCCTGCGCTTTTGCGGCCAGCTCCCAAAAAAGCGAGTTGAAAAATGGAGCTCAGGGGCACTGCAATTCACAAACCTGCAGAGTTTTAAATGATACCTCTCGTCCACAAATATATTAAGGGAAGGCAACGAAGAGGCTTTGAAAGCAAGGCAGAATTGCAGGAAACAGATTTCAGGAGGTAGATTCGAATCGCCTTGAAAGCACATGAAAAGCGGCCAAACGTGGACAATGATGCCCTTGGCCAAAAAGGGCGTATGCGTTTTTTCCTGAATATATTCAGGAAAAAACGCATACGCCCTTTTTGGCCAACCAAGCAACCTGGAAAGGCAAATCAGCGCTCCAAAGAAGTCTCGCTTCCCAGCGGGCAAAAGGGCCATGCGGAAAAAAGTGTCCAAACCAGAACTGCACGACCGGCCATGGAGAAATGGGAGCCTTGCTTCGCTGATGGGCGGGATGTAAATTGCCAACAGCCACTCGGGAGAAGTGTACGGTGTGTCCTGAAACATCTAAAAAACACAGCTTGGAGAGCATAGGGCACTTCCACTCATGGGCGTATAAATTGGGAAAACTAAAAATCAGCAAGACACAGGCACCCCAAAGTTTAGGGCTGCTCTGTTGACAAGAACCCCCACTTCATTACACCTTAAATATCCTAGGAAAGAGAAAAATGGATAAAGAAGTTGGGGTCCTCATGTACAATGGAATATCACTCAGCCATGAAATCAACGTCATAAGGCTAGTAGCAGCACGATGAGTGGATTTAGGTACGACGATTCTAAGTGAAATAAGTCACACAGAAAAAGACACTTATCCTAAGATATCACTTAGAGAGGGAATGTAAAAACCGCTACACTTGAACTGAATTACAAAACAGAACAGAGTCACACGTTTAGAAAACACACTATGGCTGCTGAACGGGAAAGGTGAGGTGGGGTGATGCATAAAACAAGGGTTTCAAATTAGCTCCGATACCGTTCCATAAACCCAATATGTAAGAGACAAGACCTATTCCTTTTTCAGTGAACTGGACTCAACACCCCCTATTCACCGCACAAGAATATATCTGACTAGTAAGAATCCTCAAACCTATGTATTGATATCTCTCTGTAAGTGAGTCAAGGGGGTGTAAAGCGGCATAAACACAGCCGTGAAAAGCAGCTAAACCCCATTATAAAAATAAATTACTTTTCAAAACCCGTGAAACAAAGACAGCGAAAGAGAGAGAAATTCTTACAAAATTCGTTCAGGGGCTGTGATGCAACCTGGATTGACCATATCTAGACCCACAGCTGATTGAGACTTAAGGGTGGACACTCTTGGGGCTGAGAGGTTCGGTGAGGTTGGGTGAGCCAACGCAGACCCTTTCAAGTAATACTGCATGGTACCCATCCCATGGGTCCCAAATCTCCAGGTTCAAGGGCATCTTCCTACATTGAAAACAGGCATGAGAAACCCAGAAGATGGTACACCGTGTGATCGGGAAAGGTTTCTAAAACGCACCTCATTTCTCATCTCCTTTGCTCGGGTTCGCCATTCCAGCCGATTTACTAGCCATCTCCCTCCTTGGAGAATCAGCACCTTTAACCTCCTGTTCCGTACAGGTTGCAATTTGTCCTGAGGATGAACGGGAAGAGGGGGAACCAATGAGAGACTAGCTCTAGGTGTTGGGACAGGCACAGGTCACTCTATTTTCCCATCAGGAAGAAGAATTAAGCACAAGCTCAGCCTGCCCCCCAGAACCAGAAGAGGGCCTGAAGCAATCCTGCGCTTTTGCGGCCAGCTCCCAAAAAAGCGAGTTGAAAAATGGAGCTCAGGGGCACTGCAATTCACAAACCTGCAGAGTTTTAAATGATACCTCTCGTCCACAAATATATTAAGGGAAGGCAACGAAGAGGCTTTGAAAGCAAGGCAGAATTGCAGGAAACAGATTTCAGGAGGTAGATTCGAATCGCCTTGAAAGCACATGAAAAGCGGCCAAACGTGGACAATGATGCCCTTGGCCAAAAAGGGCGTATGCGTTTTTTCCTGAATATATTCAGGAAAAAACGCATACGCCCTTTTTGGCCAACCAAGCAACCTGGAAAGGCAAATCAGCGCTCCAAAGAAGTCTCGCTTCCCAGCGGGCAAAAGGGCCATGCGGAAAAAAGTGTCCAAACAAGAACTGCACGACCGGCCATGGAGAAATGGGAGCCTTGCTTCACTGATGGGCGGGATGTAAATTGCCAACAGCCACTCGGGAGAAGTGTACGGTGTGTCCTGAAACATCTAAAAAACACAGCTTGGAGAGCATAGTGCACTTCCACTCATGGGCGTATAAATTGGGAAAACTAAAAATCAGCAAGACACAGGCACCCCAAAGTTTAGGGCTGCTCTGTTGACAAGAACCCCCACTTCATTACACCTTAAATATCCTAGGAAAGAGAAAAATGGATAAAGAATTTGTGGTCCTCATGTACAATTGAATATCACTCAGCGATGAAATCAACGTCATAAGGCTAGTAGCAGCACGATGAGTGGATTTAGGTACGACGATTCTAAGTGAAATAAGTCACACAGAAAAAGACACTTATCCTAAGATATCACTTAGAGAGGGAATGTAAAAACCGCTACACTTGAACTGAATTACAAAACAGAACAGAGTCACACGTTTAGAAAACACACTATGGCTGCTGAACGGGAAAGGTGAGGTGGGGTGATGCATAAAACAAGGGTTTCAAATTAGCTCCGATACCGTTCCATAAACCCAATATGTAAGAGACAAGACCTATTCCTTTTTCAGTGAACTGGACTCAACACCCCCTATTCACCGCACAAGAATATATCGGACTAGTAAGAATCCTCAAACCTATGTATTGATATCTCTCTGTAAGTGAGTCAAGGGGGTGTAAAGCGGCATAAACACAGCCGTGAAAAGCAGCTAAACCCCATTATAAAAATAAATTACTTTTCAAAACCCGTGAAACAAAGACAGTGAAAGAGAGAGAAATTCTTCCAAAATTCGTTCAGGGGCTGTGATGCAACCTGGATTGACCATATCTAGACCCACAGCTGATTGAGACATAAGGGTGGACACTCTTGGGGCTGAGAGGTTCGGTGAGGTTGGGTGAGCCAACGCAGACCCTTTCAAGTAATACTGCATGGTACCCATCCCATGGGTCCCAAATCTCCAGGTTCAAGGGCATCTTCCTACATCGAAAACAGGCATGAGAAACCCAGAAGATGGTACACCGTGTGATCGGGAAAGGTTTCTAAAACGCACCTCATTTCTCATCTCCTTTGCTCGGGTTCGCCATTCCAGCCGATTTACTAGCTATCTCCCTCCTTGGAGAATCAGCACCTTTAACCTCCTGTTCCGTACAGGTTGCAATTAGTCCTGAGGATGAACGGGAAGAGGGGGAACCAATGAGAGACTAGCTCTAGGTGTTGGGACAGGCACAGGTCACTCTATTTTCCCATCAGGAAGAAGAATTAAGCACAAGCTCAGCCTGCCCCCCAGAACCAGAAGAGGGCCTGAAGCAATCCTGCGCTTTTGCGGCCAGCTCCCAAAAAAGCGAGTTGAAAAATGGAGCTCAGGGGCACTGCAATTCACAAACCTGCAGAGTTTTCAATGATACCTCTCGTCCACAAATATATTAAGGGAAGGCAACGAAGAGGCTTTGAAAGCAAGGCAGAATTGCAGGAAACAGATTTCAGGAGGTAGATTCGAATCGCCTTGAAAGCACATGAAAAGCGGCAAAACGTGGACAATGATGCCCTTGGCCAAAAAGGGCGTATGCGTTTTTTCCTGAATATATTCAGGAAAAAACGCATATGCCCTTTTTGGCCAACCAAGCAACCTGGAAAGGCCAATCAGCGCTGCAAAGAAGTCTCGCTTCCCAGCGGGCAAAAGGGCCATGCGGAAAAAAGTGTCCAAACCAGAACTGCACGACCGGCCATGGAGAAACGGGAGCCTTGCTTCGCTGATGGGCGGGATGTAAATTGCCAACAGCCACTCGGGAGAAGTGTACGGTGTGTCCTGAAACATCTAAAAAACACAGCTTGGAGAGCATAGGGCACTTCCACTCATGGGCGTATAAATTGGGAAAACTAAAAATCAGCAAGACACAGGCACCCCAAAGTTTAGGGCTGCTCTGTTGACAAGAACCCCCACTTCATTACACCTTAAATATCCTAGGAAAGAGAAAAATGGATAAAGAAGTTGGGGTCCTCATGTACAATGGAATATCACTCAGCCATGAAATCAACGTCATAAGGCTAGTAGCAGCACGATGAGTGGATTTAGGTACGACGATTCTAAGTGAAATAAGTCACACAGAAAAAGACACTTATCCTAAGATATCACTTATAGAGGGAACGTAAAATCCGCTACACTTGAACTGAATTGCAAAACAGAACAGAGTCACACGTTTAGGAAACACACTATGGCTGCTGAATGGGAAAGGTGAGGTGGGGTGATGCATAAAACAAGGGTTTCAAATTAGCTCCGATACCGTTCCATAAACCCAATATGTAAGAGACAAGACCTATTCCTTTTTCAGTGAACTGGACTCAACACCCCCTATTCACCGCACAAGAATATATCTGACTAGTAAGAATCCTCAAACCTATGTATTGATATCTCTCTGTAAGTGAGTCAAGGGGGTGTAAAGCGGCATAAACACAGCCGTGAAAAGCAGCTAAACCCCATTATAAAAATAAATTACTTTTCAAAACCCGTGAAACAAAGACAGCGAAAGAGAGAGAAATTCTTACAAAATTCGTTCAGGGGCTGTGATGCAACCTGGATTGACCATATCTAGACCCACAGCTGATTGAGACTTAAGGGTGGACACTCTTGGGGCTGAGAGGTTCGGTGAGGTTGGGTGAGCCAACGCAGACCCTTTCAAGTAATACTGCATGGTACCCATCCCATGGGTCCCAAATCTCCAGGTTCAAGGGCATCTTCCTACATCGAAATCAGGCATGAGAAACCCAGAAGATGGTACACCATGTGATCGGGAAAGGTTTCTAAAACGCACCTCATTTCTCATCTCCTTTGCTCGGGTTCGCCATTCCAGCCGATTTACTAGCCATCTCCCTCTTTGGAGAATCAGCACCTTTAACCTCCTGTTCCGTACGGGTTGCAATTTGTCCTGAGGATGAACGGGAAGAGGGGGAACCAATGAGAGACTAGCTCTAGGTGTTGGGACAGGCACAGGTCACTCTATTTTCCCATCAGGAAGAAGAATTAAGCACAAGCTCAGCCTGCCCCCCAGAACCAGATGAGTTCCTGAAGCAATCCTGCGCTTTTGCGGCCAGCTCCCAAAAAAGCGAGTGGTAAAATGGAGCTCAGGGGCACTGCAATTGACAAAGCTGCAGAGTTTTAAATGATACCTCTCGTCCACAAATATATTAAGGGAAGGCAACGAAGAGGCTTTGAAAGCAAGGCAGAATTGCAGGAAACAGATTTCAGGAGGTAGATTCGAATCGCCTTGAAAGCACATGAAAAGCGGCAAAACGTGGACAATGATGCCCTTGGCCAAAAAGGGCGTATGCGTTTTTTCCTGAATATATTCAGGAAAAAACGCATACGCCCTTTTTGGCCAACCAAGCAACCTGGAAAGGCCAATCAGCGCTCCAAAGAAGTCTCGCTTCCCAGCGGGCAAAAGGGCCATGCGGAAAAAAGTGTCCAAACCAGAACTGCACGACCGGCCATGGAGAAATGGGAGCCTTGCTTCGCTGATGGGCGGGATGTAAATTGCCAACAGCCACTCGGGAGAAGTGTACGGTGTGTCCTGAAACATCTAAAAAACACAGCTTGGAGAGCATAGGGCACTTCCACTCATGGGCGTATAAATTGGGAAAACTAAAAATCAGCAAGACACAGGCACCCCAAAGTTTAGGGCTGCTCTGTTGACAAGAACCCCCACTTCATTACACCTTAAATATCCTAGGAAAGAGAAAAATGGATAAAGAAGTTGGGGTCCTCATGTACAATGCAATATCACACAGCCATGAAATCAACGTCATAAGGCTAGTAGCAGCACGATGAGTGGATTTAGGTACGACGATTCTAAGTGAAATAAGTCACACAGAAAAAGACACTTATCCTAAGATATCACTTAGAGAGGGAATGTAAAAACCGCTACACTTGAACTGAATTACAAAACAGAACAGAGTCACACGTTTAGAAAACACACTATGGCTGCTGAACGGGAAAGGTGAGGTGGGGTGATGCATAAAACAAGGGTTTCAAATTAGCTCCGATACCGTTCCATAAACCCAATATGTAAGAGACAAGACCTATTCCTTTTTCAGTGAACTGGACTCAACACCCCCTATTCACCACACAACAATATATCTGACTAGTAAGAATCCTCAAACCTATGTATTGATATCTCTCTGTAAGGGAGTCAAGGGGGTTTAAAGCGGCATAAACACAGCCGTGAAAAGCAGCTAAACCCCATTATAAAAATAAATTACTTTTCAAAATCCGTGAAACAAAGACAGTGAAAGAGAGAGAAATTCTTCCAAAATTCGTTCAGGGGCTGTGATGCAACCTGGATTGACCATATCTAGACCCACAGCTGATTGAGACATAAGGGTGGACACTCTTGGGGCTGAGAGGTTCGGTGAGGTTGGGTGAGCCAACGCAGACCCTTTCAAGTAATACTGCATGGTACCCATCCCATGGGTCCCAAATCTCCAGGTTCAAGGGCATCTTCCTACATCGAAAACAGGCATGAGAAACCCAGAAGATGGTACACCGTGTGATCGGGAAAGGTTTCTAAAACGCACCTCATTTCTCATCTCCTTTGCTCGGGTTCGCCATTCCAGCCGATTTACTAGCCATCTCCCTCCTTGGAGAATCAGCACCTTTAACCTCCTGTTCCGTACAGGTTGCAATTAGTCCTGAGGATGAACGGGAAGAGGGGGAACCAATGAGAGACTAGCTCTAGGTGTTGGGACAGGCACAGGTCACTCTATTTTCCCATCAGGAAGAAGAATTAAGCACAAGCTCAGCCTGCCCCCCAGAACCAGAAGAGGGCCTGAAGCAATCCTGCGCTTTTGCGGCCAGCTCCCAAAAAAGCGAGTTGAAAAATGGAGCTCAGGGGCACTGCAATTCACAAACCTGCAGAGTTTTCAATGATACCTCTCGTCCACAAATATATTAAGGGAAGGGAACGAAGAGGCTTTGAAAGCAAGGCAGAATTGCAGGAAACAGATTTCAGGAGGTAGATTCGAATCGCCTTGAAAGCACATGAAAAGCGGCCAAACGTGGACAATGATGCCCTTGGTCAAAAAGGGCGTATGCGTTTTTTCCTGAATATATTCAGGAAAAAACGCATACGCCCTTTTTGGCCAACCAAGCAACCTGGAAAGGCCAATCAGCGCTCCAAAGAAGTCTCGCTTCCCAGCGGGCAAAAGGGCCATGCGGAAAAAAGTGTCCAAACCAGAACTGCACGACCGGCCATGGAGAAATGGGAGCCTTGCTTCGCTGATGGGCGGGATGTAAATTGCCAACAGCCACTCGAGAGAAGTGTACGGTGTGTCCTGAAACATCTAAAAAACACAGCTTGGAGAGCATAGGGCACTTCCACTCATGGGCGTATAAATTGGGAAAACTAAAAATCAGCAAGACACAGGCACCCCAAAGTTTAGGGCTGCTCTGTTGACAAGAACCCCCACTTCATTACACCTTAAATATCCTAGGAAAGAGAAAAATGGATAAAGAAGTTGTGGTCCTCATGTACAATGGAATATCACTCAGCCATGAAATCAACGTCATAAGGCTAGTAGCAGCACGATGAGTGGATTTAGGTACGACGATTCTAAGTGAAATAAGTCACACAGAAAAAGACACTTATCATAAGATATCACTTAGAGAGGGAATGTAAAAACCGCTACACTTGAACTGAATTGCAAAACAGAACAGAGTCACACGTTCAAAAACACACTATGGCTGCTGAACGGGCAAGGTGAGGTGGGGTGATGCATAAAACAAGGGTTTCAAATTAGCTCAGATACCGTTCCATAAACCCAATATGTAAGAGACAAGACCTATTCCTTTTTCAGTGAACTGGACTCAACACCCCCTATTCACCGCACAAGAATATATCTGACTAGTAAGAATCCTCAAACCTACGTATTGATATCTCTCTGTAAGTGAGTCAAGGGGGTGTAAAGCGGCATAAACACAGCCATGAAAAGCAGCTAAACCCCATTATAAAAATAAATTACTTTTCAAAACCCGTGAAACAAAGACAGTGAAAGAGAGAGAAATTCTTACAAAATTCCTTCAGGGGCTGTGATGCAACCTGGATTGACCATATCTAGACCCACAGCTGATTGAGACATAAGGGTGGACACTCTTGGGGCTGAGAGGTTCGGTGAGGTTGGGTGAGCCAACGCAGACCCTTTCAAGTAATACTGCATGGTACCCATCCCATGGGTCCCAAATCTCCAGGTTCAAGGGCATCTTCCTACATCGAAATCAGGCATGAGAAACCCAGAAGATGGTACACCATGTGATCGGGAAAGGTTTCTAAAACGCACCTCATTTCTCATCTCCTTTGCTCGGGTTCGCCATTCCAGCCGATTTACTAGCCATCTCCCTCTTTGGAGAATCAGCACCTTTAACCTCCTGTTCCGTACGGGTTGCAATTTGTCCTGAGGATGAACGGGAAGAGGGGGAACCAATGAGAGACTAGCTCTAGGTGTTGGGACAGGCACAGGTCACTCTATTTTCCCATCAGGAAGAAGAATTAAGCACAAGCTCAGCCTGCCCCCCAGAACCAGATGAGTTCCTGAAGCAATCCTGCGCTTTTGCGGCCAGCTCCCAAAAAAGCGAGTGGTAAAATGGAGCTCAGGGGCACTGCAATTGACAAAGCTGCAGAGTTTTAAATGATACCTCTCGTCCACAAATATATTAAGGGAAGGCAACGAAGAGGCTTTGAAAGCAAGGCAGAATTGCAGGAAACAGATTTCAGGAGGTAGATTCGAATCGCCTTGAAAGCACATGAAAAGCGGCAAAACGTGGACAATGATGCCCTTGGCCAAAAAGGGCGTATGCGTTTTTTCCTGAATATATTCAGGAAAAAACGCATACGCCCTTTTTGGCCAACCAAGCAACCTGGAAAGGCCAATCAGCGCTCCAAAGAAGTCTCGCTTCCCAGCGGGCAAAAGGGCCATGCGGAAAAAAGTGTCCAAACCAGAACTGCACGACCGGCCATGGAGAAATGGGAGCCTTGCTTCGCTGATGGGCGGGATGTAAATTGCCAACAGCCACTCGGGAGAAGTGTACGGTGTGTCCTGAAACATCTAAAAAACACAGCTTGGAGAGCATAGGGCACTTCCACTCATGGGCGTATAAATTGGGAAAACTAAAAATCAGCAAGACACAGGCACCCCAAAGTTTAGGGCTGCTCTGTTGACAAGAACCCCCACTTCATTACACCTTAAATATCCTAGGAAAGAGAAAAATGGATAAAGAAGTTGGGGTCCTCATGTACAATGGAATATCACTCAGCCATGAAATCAACGTCATAAGGCTAGTAGCAGCACGATGAGTGGATTTAGGTACGACGATTCTAAGTGAAATAAGTCACACAGAAAAAGACACTTATCCTAAGATATCACTTATAGAGGGAACGTAAAATCCGCTACACTTGAACTGAATTGCAAAACAGAACAGAGTCACACGTTTAGGAAACACACTATGGCTGCTGAATGGGAAAGGTGAGGTGGGGTGATGCATAAAACAAGGGTTTCAAATTAGCTCCGATACCGTTCCATAAACCCAATATGTAAGAGACAAGACCTATTCCTTTTTCAGTGAACTGGACTCAACACCCCCTATTCACCGCACAAGAATATATCTGACTAGTAAGAATCCTCAAACCTATGTATTGATATCTCTCTGTAAGTGAGTCAAGGGGGTGTAAAGCGGCATAAACACAGCCGTGAAAAGCAGCTAAACCCCATTATAAAAATAAATTACTTTTCAAAACCCGTGAAACAAAGACAGCGAAAGAGAGAGAAATTCTTACAAAATTCGTTCAGGGGCTGTGATGCAACCTGGATTGACCATATCTAGACCCACAGCTGATTGAGACTTAAGGGTGGACACTCTTGGGGCTGAGAGGTTCGGTGAGGTTGGGTGAGCCAACGCAGACCCTTTCAAGTAATACTGCATGGTACCCATCCCATGGGTCCCAAATCTCCAGGTTCAAGGGCATCTTCCTACATCGAAATCAGGCATGAGAAACCCAGAAGATGGTACACCATGTGATCGGGAAAGGTTTCTAAAACGCACCTCATTTCTCATCTCCTTTGCTCGGGTTCGCCATTCCAGCCGATTTACTAGCCATCTCCCTCTTTGGAGAATCAGCACCTTTAACCTCCTGTTCCGTACGGGTTGCAATTTGTCCTGAGGATGAACGGGAAGAGGGGGAACCAATGAGAGACTAGCTCTAGGTGTTGGGACAGGCACAGGTCACTCTATTTTCCCATCAGGAAGAAGAATTAAGCACAAGCTCAGCCTGCCCCCCAGAACCAGATGAGTTCCTGAAGCAATCCTGCGCTTTTGCGGCCAGCTCCCAAAAAAGCGAGTGGTAAAATGGAGCTCAGGGGCACTGCAATTGACAAAGCTGCAGAGTTTTAAATGATACCTCTCGTCCACAAATATATTAAGGGAAGGCAACGAAGAGGCTTTGAAAGCAAGGCAGAATTGCAGGAAACAGATTTCAGGAGGTAGATTCGAATCGCCTTGAAAGCACATGAAAAGCGGCAAAACGTGGACAATGATGCCCTTGGCCAAAAAGGGCGTATGCGTTTTTTCCTGAATATATTCAGGAAAAAACGCATACGCCCTTTTTGGCCAACCAAGCAACCTGGAAAGGCCAATCAGCGCTCCAAAGAAGTCTCGCTTCCCAGCGGGCAAAAGGGCCATGCGGAAAAAAGTGTCCAAACCAGAACTGCACGACCGGCCATGGAGAAATGGGAGCCTTGCTTCGCTGATGGGCGGGATGTAAATTGCCAACAGCCACTCGGGAGAAGTGTACGGTGTGTCCTGAAACATCTAAAAAACACAGCTTGGAGAGCATAGGGCACTTCCACTCATGGGCGTATAAATTGGGAAAACTAAAAATCAGCAAGACACAGGCACCCCAAAGTTTAGGGCTGCTCTGTTGACAAGAACCCCCACTTCATTACACCTTAAATATCCTAGGAAAGAGAAAAATGGATAAAGAAGTTGGGGTCCTCATGTACAATGCAATATCACACAGCCATGAAATCAACGTCATAAGGCTAGTAGCAGCACGATGAGTGGATTTAGGTACGACGATTCTAAGTGAAATAAGTCACACAGAAAAAGACACTTATCCTAAGATATCACTTAGAGAGGGAATGTAAAAACCGCTACACTTGAACTGAATTACAAAACAGAACAGAGTCACACGTTTAGAAAACACACTATGGCTGCTGAACGGGAAAGGTGAGGTGGGGTGATGCATAAAACAAGGGTTTCAAATTAGCTCCGATACCGTTCCATAAACCCAATATGTAAGAGACAAGACCTATTCCTTTTTCAGTGAACTGGACTCAACACCCCCTATTCACCACACAACAATATATCTGACTAGTAAGAATCCTCAAACCTATGTATTGATATCTCTCTGTAAGGGAGTCAAGGGGGTTTAAAGCGGCATAAACACAGCCGTGAAAAGCAGCTAAACCCCATTATAAAAATAAATTACTTTTCAAAATCCGTGAAACAAAGACAGTGAAAGAGAGAGAAATTCTTCCAAAATTCGTTCAGGGGCTGTGATGCAACCTGGATTGACCATATCTAGACCCACAGCTGATTGAGACATAAGGGTGGACACTCTTGGGGCTGAGAGGTTCGGTGAGGTTGGGTGAGCCAACGCAGACCCTTTCAAGTAATACTGCATGGTACCCATCCCATGGGTCCCAAATCTCCAGGTTCAAGGGCATCTTCCTACATCGAAAACAGGCATGAGAAACCCAGAAGATGGTACACCGTGTGATCGGGAAAGGTTTCTAAAACGCACCTCATTTCTCATCTCCTTTGCTCGGGTTCGCCATTCCAGCCGATTTACTAGCCATCTCCCTCCTTGGAGAATCAGCACCTTTAACCTCCTGTTCCGTACAGGTTGCAATTAGTCCTGAGGATGAACGGGAAGAGGGGGAACCAATGAGAGACTAGCTCTAGGTGTTGGGACAGGCACAGGTCACTCTATTTTCCCATCAGGAAGAAGAATTAAGCACAAGCTCAGCCTGCCCCCCAGAACCAGAAGAGGGCCTGAAGCAATCCTGCGCTTTTGCGGCCAGCTCCCAAAAAAGCGAGTTGAAAAATGGAGCTCAGGGGCACTGCAATTCACAAACCTGCAGAGTTTTCAATGATACCTCTCGTCCACAAATATATTAAGGGAAGGGAACGAAGAGGCTTTGAAAGCAAGGCAGAATTGCAGGAAACAGATTTCAGGAGGTAGATTCGAATCGCCTTGAAAGCACATGAAAAGCGGCCAAACGTGGACAATGATGCCCTTGGTCAAAAAGGGCGTATGCGTTTTTTCCTGAATATATTCAGGAAAAAACGCATACGCCCTTTTTGGCCAACCAAGCAACCTGGAAAGGCCAATCAGCGCTCCAAAGAAGTCTCGCTTCCCAGCGGGCAAAAGGGCCATGCGGAAAAAAGTGTCCAAACCAGAACTGCACGACCGGCCATGGAGAAATGGGAGCCTTGCTTCGCTGATGGGCGGGATGTAAATTGCCAACAGCCACTCGAGAGAAGTGTACGGTGTGTCCTGAAACATCTAAAAAACACAGCTTGGAGAGCATAGGGCACTTCCACTCATGGGCGTATAAATTGGGAAAACTAAAAATCAGCAAGACACAGGCACCCCAAAGTTTAGGGCTGCTCTGTTGACAAGAACCCCCACTTCATTACACCTTAAATATCCTAGGAAAGAGAAAAATGGATAAAGAAGTTGTGGTCCTCATGTACAATGGAATATCACTCAGCCATGAAATCAACGTCATAAGGCTAGTAGCAGCACGATGAGTGGATTTAGGTACGACGATTCTAAGTGAAATAAGTCACACAGAAAAAGACACTTATCATAAGATATCACTTAGAGAGGGAATGTAAAAACCGCTACACTTGAACTGAATTGCAAAACAGAACAGAGTCACACGTTCAAAAACACACTATGGCTGCTGAACGGGCAAGGTGAGGTGGGGTGATGCATAAAACAAGGGTTTCAAATTAGCTCAGATACCGTTCCATAAACCCAATATGTAAGAGACAAGACCTATTCCTTTTTCAGTGAACTGGACTCAACACCCCCTATTCACCGCACAAGAATATATCTGACTAGTAAGAATCCTCAAACCTACGTATTGATATCTCTCTGTAAGTGAGTCAAGGGGGTGTAAAGCGGCATAAACACAGCCATGAAAAGCAGCTAAACCCCATTATAAAAATAAATTACTTTTCAAAACCCGTGAAACAAAGACAGTGAAAGAGAGAGAAATTCTTACAAAATTCCTTCAGGGGCTGTGATGCAACCTGGATTGACCATATCTAGACCCACAGCTGATTGAGACATAAGGGTGGACACTCTTGGGGCTGAGAGGTTCGGTGAGGTTGGGTGAGCCAACGCAGACCCTTTCAAGTAATACTGCATGGTACCCATCCCATGGGTCCCAAATCTCCAGGTTCAAGGGCATCTTCCTACATCGAAATCAGGCATGAGAAACCCAGAAGATGGTACACCATGTGATCGGGAAAGGTTTCTAAAACGCACCTCATTTCTCATCTCCTTTGCTCGGGTTCGCCATTCCAGCCGATTTACTAGCCATCTCCCTCTTTGGAGAATCAGCACCTTTAACCTCCTGTTCCGTACGGGTTGCAATTTGTCCTGAGGATGAACGGGAAGAGGGGGAACCAATGAGAGACTAGCTCTAGGTGTTGGGACAGGCACAGGTCACTCTATTTTCCCATCAGGAAGAAGAATTAAGCACAAGCTCAGCCTGCCCCCCAGAACCAGATGAGTTCCTGAAGCAATCCTGCGCTTTTGCGGCCAGCTCCCAAAAAAGCGAGTGGTAAAATGGAGCTCAGGGGCACTGCAATTGACAAAGCTGCAGAGTTTTAAATGATACCTCTCGTCCACAAATATATTAAGGGAAGGCAACGAAGAGGCTTTGAAAGCAAGGCAGAATTGCAGGAAACAGATTTCAGGAGGTAGATTCGAATCGCCTTGAAAGCACATGAAAAGCGGCAAAACGTGGACAATGATGCCCTTGGCCAAAAAGGGCGTATGCGTTTTTTCCTGAATATATTCAGGAAAAAACGCATACGCCCTTTTTGGCCAACCAAGCAACCTGGAAAGGCCAATCAGCGCTCCAAAGAAGTCTCGCTTCCCAGCGGGCAAAAGGGCCATGCGGAAAAAAGTGTCCAAACCAGAACTGCACGACCGGCCATGGAGAAATGGGAGCCTTGCTTCGCTGATGGGCGGGATGTAAATTGCCAACAGCCACTCGGGAGAAGTGTACGGTGTGTCCTGAAACATCTAAAAAACACAGCTTGGAGAGCATAGGGCACTTCCACTCATGGGCGTATAAATTGGGAAAACTAAAAATCAGCAAGACACAGGCACCCCAAAGTTTAGGGCTGCTCTGTTGACAAGAACCCCCACTTCATTACACCTTAAATATCCTAGGAAAGAGAAAAATGGATAAAGAAGTTGGGGTCCTCATGTACAATGCAATATCACACAGCCATGAAATCAACGTCATAAGGCTAGTAGCAGCACGATGAGTGGATTTAGGTACGACGATTCTAAGTGAAATAAGTCACACAGAAAAAGACACTTATCCTAAGATATCACTTAGAGAGGGAATGTAAAAACCGCTACACTTGAACTGAATTACAAAACAGAACAGAGTCACACGTTTAGAAAACACACTATGGCTGCTGAACGGGAAAGGTGAGGTGGGGTGATGCATAAAACAAGGGTTTCAAATTAGCTCCGATACCGTTCCATAAACCCAATATGTAAGAGACAAGACCTATTCCTTTTTCAGTGAACTGGACTCAACACCCCCTATTCACCACACAACAATATATCTGACTAGTAAGAATCCTCAAACCTATGTATTGATATCTCTCTGTAAGGGAGTCAAGGGGGTTTAAAGCGGCATAAACACAGCCGTGAAAAGCAGCTAAACCCCATTATAAAAATAAATTACTTTTCAAAATCCGTGAAACAAAGACAGTGAAAGAGAGAGAAATTCTTCCAAAATTCGTTCAGGGGCTGTGATGCAACCTGGATTGACCATATCTAGACCCACAGCTGATTGAGACATAAGGGTGGACACTCTTGGGGCTGAGAGGTTCGGTGAGGTTGGGTGAGCCAACGCAGACCCTTTCAAGTAATACTGCATGGTACCCATCCCATGGGTCCCAAATCTCCAGGTTCAAGGGCATCTTCCTACATCGAAAACAGGCATGAGAAACCCAGAAGATGGTACACCGTGTGATCGGGAAAGGTTTCTAAAACGCACCTCATTTCTCATCTCCTTTGCTCGGGTTCGCCATTCCAGCCGATTTACTAGCCATCTCCCTCCTTGGAGAATCAGCACCTTTAACCTCCTGTTCCGTACAGGTTGCAATTAGTCCTGAGGATGAACGGGAAGAGGGGGAACCAATGAGAGACTAGCTCTAGGTGTTGGGACAGGCACAGGTCACTCTATTTTCCCATCAGGAAGAAGAATTAAGCACAAGCTCAGCCTGCCCCCCAGAACCAGAAGAGGGCCTGAAGCAATCCTGCGCTTTTGCGGCCAGCTCCCAAAAAAGCGAGTTGAAAAATGGAGCTCAGGGGCACTGCAATTCACAAACCTGCAGAGTTTTCAATGATACCTCTCGTCCACAAATATATTAAGGGAAGGGAACGAAGAGGCTTTGAAAGCAAGGCAGAATTGCAGGAAACAGATTTCAGGAGGTAGATTCGAATCGCCTTGAAAGCACATGAAAAGCGGCCAAACGTGGACAATGATGCCCTTGGTCAAAAAGGGCGTATGCGTTTTTTCCTGAATATATTCAGGAAAAAACGCATACGCCCTTTTTGGCCAACCAAGCAACCTGGAAAGGCCAATCAGCGCTCCAAAGAAGTCTCGCTTCCCAGCGGGCAAAAGGGCCATGCGGAAAAAAGTGTCCAAACCAGAACTGCACGACCGGCCATGGAGAAATGGGAGCCTTGCTTCGCTGATGGGCGGGATGTAAATTGCCAACAGCCACTCGAGAGAAGTGTACGGTGTGTCCTGAAACATCTAAAAAACACAGCTTGGAGAGCATAGGGCACTTCCACTCATGGGCGTATAAATTGGGAAAACTAAAAATCAGCAAGACACAGGCACCCCAAAGTTTAGGGCTGCTCTGTTGACAAGAACCCCCACTTCATTACACCTTAAATATCCTAGGAAAGAGAAAAATGGATAAAGAAGTTGTGGTCCTCATGTACAATGGAATATCACTCAGCCATGAAATCAACGTCATAAGGCTAGTAGCAGCACGATGAGTGGATTTAGGTACGACGATTCTAAGTGAAATAAGTCACACAGAAAAAGACACTTATCATAAGATATCACTTAGAGAGGGAATGTAAAAACCGCTACACTTGAACTGAATTGCAAAACAGAACAGAGTCACACGTTCAAAAACACACTATGGCTGCTGAACGGGCAAGGTGAGGTGGGGTGATGCATAAAACAAGGGTTTCAAATTAGCTCAGATACCGTTCCATAAACCCAATATGTAAGAGACAAGACCTATTCCTTTTTCAGTGAACTGGACTCAACACCCCCTATTCACCGCACAAGAATATATCTGACTAGTAAGAATCCTCAAACCTACGTATTGATATCTCTCTGTAAGTGAGTCAAGGGGGTGTAAAGCGGCATAAACACAGCCATGAAAAGCAGCTAAACCCCATTATAAAAATAAATTACTTTTCAAAACCCGTGAAACAAAGACAGTGAAAGAGAGAGAAATTCTTACAAAATTCCTTCAGGGGCTGTGATGCAACCTGGATTGACCATATCTAGACCCACAGCTGATTGAGACATAAGGGTGGACACTCTTGGGGCTGAGAGGTTCGGTGAGGTTGGGTGAGCCAACGCAGACCCTTTCAAGTAATACTGCATGGTACCCATCCCATGGGTCCCAAATCTCCAGGTTCAAGGGCATCTTCCTACATCGAAATCAGGCATGAGAAACCCAGAAGATGGTACACCATGTGATCGGGAAAGGTTTCTAAAACGCACCTCATTTCTCATCTCCTTTGCTCGGGTTCGCCATTCCAGCCGATTTACTAGCCATCTCCCTCTTTGGAGAATCAGCACCTTTAACCTCCTGTTCCGTACGGGTTGCAATTTGTCCTGAGGATGAACGGGAAGAGGGGGAACCAATGAGAGACTAGCTCTAGGTGTTGGGACAGGCACAGGTCACTCTATTTTCCCATCAGGAAGAAGAATTAAGCACAAGCTCAGCCTGCCCCCCAGAACCAGATGAGTTCCTGAAGCAATCCTGCGCTTTTGCGGCCAGCTCCCAAAAAAGCGAGTGGTAAAATGGAGCTCAGGGGCACTGCAATTGACAAAGCTGCAGAGTTTTAAATGATACCTCTCGTCCACAAATATATTAAGGGAAGGCAACGAAGAGGCTTTGAAAGCAAGGCAGAATTGCAGGAAACAGATTTCAGGAGGTAGATTCGAATCGCCTTGAAAGCACATGAAAAGCGGCAAAACGTGGACAATGATGCCCTTGGCCAAAAAGGGCGTATGCGTTTTTTCCTGAATATATTCAGGAAAAAACGCATACGCCCTTTTTGGCCAACCAAGCAACCTGGAAAGGCCAATCAGCGCTCCAAAGAAGTCTCGCTTCCCAGCGGGCAAAAGGGCCATGCGGAAAAAAGTGTCCAAACCAGAACTGCACGACCGGCCATGGAGAAATGGGAGCCTTGCTTCGCTGATGGGCGGGATGTAAATTGCCAACAGCCACTCGGGAGAAGTGTACGGTGTGTCCTGAAACATCTAAAAAACACAGCTTGGAGAGCATAGGGCACTTCCACTCATGGGCGTATAAATTGGGAAAACTAAAAATCAGCAAGACACAGGCACCCCAAAGTTTAGGGCTGCTCTGTTGACAAGAACCCCCGCTTCATTACACCTTAAATATCCTAGGAAAGAGAAAAATGGATAAAGAAGTTGTGGTCCTCATGTACAATGGAATATCACTCAGCCATGAAATCAACGTCATAAGGCTAGTAGCAGCACGATGAGTGGATTTAGGTACGACGATACTAAGTGAAATAAGTCACACAGAAAAAGACACTTATCATAAGATATCACTTAGAGAGGGAATGTAAAAACCGCTACACTTGAACTGAATTACAAAACAGAACAGAGTCACACGTTTAGAAAACACACTATGGCTGCTGAACGGGAAAGGTGAGGTGGGGTGATGCATAAAACAAGGGTTTCAAATTAGCTCCGATACCGTTCCATAAACCCAATATGTAAGAGACAAGACCTATTCCTTTTTCAGTGAACTGGACTCAACACCCCCTATTCACCGCAGAAGAATATATCTGACTAGTAAGAATCCTCAAAACTATGTATTGATATCTCTCTGTAAGTGAGTCAAGGGGGTGTAAAGCGGCATAAACACAGCCGTGGAAAGCAGCTAAACCCCATTATAAAAATAAATTACTTTTCAAAACCCGTGAAACAAAGACAGTGAAAGAGAGAGAAATTCTTCCAAAATTCGTTCAGGGGCTGTGATGCAACCTGGATTGACCATATCTAGACCCACAGCTGATTGAGACATAAGGGTGGACACTCTTGGGGCTGAGAGGTTCGGTGAGGTTGGGTGAGCCAACGCAGACCCTTTCAAGTAATACTGCATGGTACCCATCCCATGGGTCCCAAATCACCAGGTTCAAGGGCATCTTCCTACATGGAAATCAGGCATGAGAAACCCAGAAGATGGTACACCATGTGATCGGGAAAGGTTTCTAAAACGCACCTCATTTCTCATCTCCTTTGCTCGGGTTCGCCATTCCAGCCGATTTACTAGCCATCTCCCTCCTTGGAGAATCAGCACCTTTAACCTCCTGTTCCGTACAGGTTGCAATTTGTCCTGAGGATGAACGGGAAGAGGGGGAACCAATGAGAGACTAGCTCTAGGTGTTGGGACAGGCACAGGTCACTCTATTTTCCCATCAGGAAGAAGAATTAAGCACAAGCTCAGCCTGCCCCCCAGAACCAGAAGAGGGCCTGAAGCAATCCTGCGCTTTTGCGGCCAGATCCCAAAAAAGCGAGTTGAAAAATGGAGCTCAGGGGCACTGCAATTCACAAACCTGCAGAGTTTTAAATGATACCTCTCATCCACAAATATATTAAGGGAAGGCAACGAAGAGGCTTTGAAAGCAAGGCAGAATTGCAGGAAACAGATTTCAGGAGGTAGATTCGAATCGCCTTGAAAGCACATGAAAAGCGGCAAAACGTGGACAATGATGCCCTTGGCCTAAAAGGGCGTATGCGTTTTTTCCTGAATATATTCAGGAAAAAACGCATACGCCCTTTTTGGCCAACCAAGCAAGCTGGAAAGGCCAATCAGCGCTCCAAAGAAGTCTGGCTTCCCAGCGGGCAAAAGGGCCATGCGGAAAAAAGTGTCCAAACCAGAACTGCACGACCGGCCATGGAGAAATGGGAGCCTTGCTTCGCTGATGGGCGGGATGTAAATTGCCAACAGCCACTCGGGAGAAGTGTACGGTGTGTCCTGAAACATCTAAAAAACACAGCTTGGAGAGCATAGGGCACTTCCACTCATGGGCGTATAAATTGGGAAAACTAAAAATCAGCAAGACACAGGCACCCCAAAGTTTAGGGCTGCTCTGTTGACAAGAACCCCCGCTTCATTACACCTTAAATATCCTAGGAAAGAGAAAAATGGATAAAGAAGTTGTGGTCCTCATGTACAATGGAATATCACTCAGCCATGAAATCAACGTCATAAGGCTAGTAGCAGCACGATGAGTGGATTTAGGTACGACGATTCTAAGTGAAATAAGTCACACAGAAAAAGACACTTATCATAAGATATCACTTAGAGAGGGAATGTAAAAACCGCTACACTTGAACTGAATTACAAAACAGAACAGAGTCACACGTTTAGAAAACACACTATGGCTGCTGAACGGGAAAGGTGAGGTGGGGTGATGCATAAAACAAGGGTTTCAAATTAGCTCCGATACCGTTCCATAAACCCAATATGTAAGAGACAAGACCTATTCCTTTTTCAGTGAACTGGACTCAACACCCCCTATTCACCGCACAAGAATATATCTGACTAGTAAGAATCCTCAAACCTATGTATTGATATCTCTCTGTAAGTGAGTCAAGGGGGTGTAAAGCGGCATAAACACAGCCGTGAAAAGCAGCTAAACCCCATTATAAAAATAAATTACTTTTCAAAACCCGTGAAACAAAGACAGTGAAAGAGAGAGAAATTCTTCCAAAATTCGTTCAGGGGCTGTGATGCAACCTGCATTGACCATATCTAGACCCACAGCTGATTGAGACATAAGGGTGGACACTCTTGGGGCTGAGAGGTTCGGTGAGGTTGGGGGAGCCAACGCAGACCCTTTCAAGTAATACTGCATGGTACCCATCCCATGGGTCCCAAATCTCCAGGTTCAAGGGCATCTTCCTACATGGAAATCAGGCATGAGAAACCCAGAAGATGGTACACCATGTGATCGGGAAAGGTTTCTAAAACGCACCTCATTTCTCATCTCCTTTGCTCGGGTTCGCCATTCCAGCTGATTTACTAGCCATCTCCCTCCTTGGAGAATCAGCACCTTTAACCTCCTGTTCCGTACAGGTTGCAATTTGTCCTGAGGATGAACGGGAAGAGGGGGAACCAATGAGAGACTAGCTCTAGGTGTTGGGACAGGCACAGGTCACTCTATTTTCCCATCAGGAAGAAGAATTAAGCACAAGCTCAGCCTGCCCCCCAGAACCAGAAGAGGGCCTGAAGCAATCCTGCGCTTTTGCGGCCAGATCCCAAAAAAGCGAGTTGAAAAATGGAGCTCAGGGGCACTGCAATTCACAAACCTGCAGAGTTTTAAATGATACCTCTCATCCACAAATATATTAAGGGAAGGCAACGAAGAGGCTTTGAAAGCAAGGCAGAATTGCAGGAAACAGATTTCAGGAGGTAGATTCGAATCGCCTTGAAAGCACATGAAAAGCGGCAAAACGTGGACAATGATGCCCTTGGCCTAAAAGGGCGTATGCGTTTTTTCCTGAATATATTCAGGAAAAAACGCATACGCCCTTTTTGGCCAACCAAGCAACCTGGAAAGGCCAATCAGCGCTCCAAAGAAGTCTGGCTTCCCAGCGGGCAAAAGGGCCATGCGGAAAAAAGTGTCCAAACCAGAACTGCACGACCGGCCATGGAGAAATGGGAGCCTTGCTTCGCTGATGGGCGGGATGTAAATTGCCAACAGCCACTCGGGAGAAGTGTACGGTGTGTCCTGAAACATCTAAAAAACACAGCTTGGAGAGCATAGGGCACTTCCACTCATGGGCGTATAAATTGGGAAAACTAAAAATCAGCAAGACACAGGCACCCCAAAGTTGAGGGCTGCTCTGTTGACAATAACCCCCACTTCATTTCACCTTAAATATCCTAGGAAAGAGAAAAATGGATAAAGAAGTTGTGGTCCTCATGTACAATGGAATATCACTCAGCCATGAAATCAACGTCATAAGGCTAGTAGCAGCACGATGAGTGGATTTAGGTACGACGATTCTAAGTGAAATAAGTCACACAGAAAAAGACACTTATCATAAGATATCACTTAGAGAGGGAATGTAAAAACCGCTACACTTGAACTGAATTACAAAACAGAACAGAGTCACACGTTTAGAAAACACACTATGGCTGCTGAACGGGAAAGGTGAGGTGGGGTGATGCATAAAACAAGGGTTTCAAATTAGCTCCGATACCGTTCCATAAACCCAATATGTAAGAGACAAGACCTATTCCTTTTTCAGTGAACTGGACTCAACACCCCCTATTCACCGCACAAGAATATATCTGACTAGTAAGAATCCTCAAACCTATGTATTGATATCTCTCTGTAAGTGAGTCAAGGGGGTGTAAAGCGGCATAAACACAGCCGTGAAAAGCAGCTAAACCCCATTATAAAAATAAATTACTTTTCAAAACCCGTGAAACAAAGACAGTGAAAGAGAGAGAAATTCTTCCAAAATTCGTTCAGGGGCTGTGATGCAACCTGGATTGACCATATCTAGACCCACAGCTGATTGAGACATAAGGGTGGACACTCTTGGGGCTGAGAGGTTCGGTGAGGTTGGGTGAGCCAACGCAGACCCTTTCAAGTAATACTGCATGGTACCCATCCCATGGGTCCCAAATCTCCAGGTTCAAGGGCATCTTCCTACATGGAAATCAGGCATGAGAAACCCAGAAGATGGTACACCATGTGATCGGGAAAGGTTTCTAAAACGCACCTCATTTCTCATCTCCTTTGCTCGGGTTCGCCATTCCAGCCGATTTACTAGCCATCTCCCTCCTTGGAGAATCAGCACCTTTAACCTCCTGTTCCGTACAGGTTGCAATTTGTCCTGAGGATGAACGGGAAGAGGGGGAACCAATGAGAGACTAGCTCTAGGTGTTGGGACAGGCACAGGTCACTCTATTTTCCCATCAGGAAGAAGAATTAAGCACAAGCTCAGCCTGCCCCCCAGAACCAGAAGAGGGCCTGAAGCAATCCTGCGCTTTTGCGGCCAGATCCCAAAAAAGCGAGTTGAAAAATGGAGCTCAGGGGCACTGCAATTCACAAACCTGCAGAGTTTTAAATGATACCTCTCATCCACAAATATATTAAGGGAAGGCAACGAAGAGGCTTTGAAAGCAAGGCAGAATTGCAGGAAACAGATTTCAGGAGGTAGATTCGAATCGCCTTGAAAGCACATGAAAAGCGGCAAAACGTGGACAATGATGCCCTTGGCCTAAAAGGGCGTATGCGTTTTTTCCTGAATATATTCAGGAAAAAACGCATACGCCCTTTTTGGCCAACCAAGCAACCTGGAAAGGCCAATCAGCGCTCCAAAGAAGTCTGGCTTCCCAGCGGGCAAAAGGGCCATGCGGAAAAAAGTGTCCAAACCAGAACTGCACGACCGGCCATGGAGAAATGGGAGCCTTGCTTCGCTGATGGGCGGGATGTAAATTGCCAACAGCCACTCGGGAGAAGTGTACGGTGTGTCCTGAAACATCTAAAAAACACAGCTTGGAGAGCATAGGGCACTTCCACTCATGGGCGTATAAATTGGGAAAACTAAAAATCAGCAAGACACAGGCACCCCAAAGTTGAGGGCTGCTCTGTTGACAAGAACCCCCGCTTCATTACACCTTAAATATCCTAGGAAAGAGAAAAATGGATAAAGAAGTTGTGGTCCTCATGTACAATGGAATATCACTCAGCCATGAAATCAACGTCATAAGGCTAGTAGCAGCACGATGAGTGGATTTAGGTACGACGATTCTAAGTGAAATAAGTCACACAGAAAAAGACACTTATCATAAGATATCACTTAGAGAGGGAATGTAAAAACCGCTACACTTGAACTGAATTACAAAACAGAACAGAGTCACACGTTTAGAAAACACACTATGGCTGCTGAACGGGAAAGGTGAGGTGGGGTGATGCATAAAACAAGGGTTTCAAATTAGCTCCGATACCGTTCCATAAACCCAATATGTAAGAGACAAGACCTATTCCTTTTTCAGTGAACTGGACTCAACACCCCCTATTCACCGCACAAGAATATATCTGACTAGTAAGAATCCTCAAACCTATGTATTGATATCTCTCTGTAAGTGAGTCAAGGGGGTGTAAAGCGGCATAAACACAGCCGTGAAAAGCAGCTAAACCCCATTATAAAAATAAATTACTTTTCAAAACCCGTGAAACAAAGACAGTGAAAGAGAGAGAAATTCTTCCAAAATTCGTTCAGGGGCTGTGATGCAACCTGGATTGACCATATCTAGACCCACAGCTGATTGAGACATAAGGGTGGACACTCTTGGGGCTGAGAGGTTCGGTGAGGTTGGGTGAGCCAACGCAGACCCTTTCAAGTAATACTGCATGGTACCCATCCCATGGGTCCCAAATCTCCAGGTTCAAGGGCATCTTCCTATATCGAAAACATGCATGAGAAACCCAGAAGATGGTACACCGTGTGATCGGGAAAGGTTTCTAAAACGCACCTCATTTCTCATCTCCTTGGCTCGGGTTCGCCATTCCAGCCGATTTACTAGCCATCTCCCTCCTTGGAGAATCAGCACCTTTAACCTCCTGTTCCGTACAGGTTGCAATTTGTCCTGAGGATGAACGGGAAGAGGGGGAACCAATGAGAGACTAGCTCTAGGTGTTGGGACAGGCACAGGTCACTCTATTTTCCCATCAGGAAGAAGAATTAAGCACAAGCTCAGCCTGCCCCCCAGAACCAGAAGAGGGCCTGAAGCAATCCTGCGCTTTTGCGGCCAGATCCCAAAAAAGCGAGTTGAAAAATGGAGCTCAGGGGCACTGCAATTCACAAACCTGCAGAGTTTTAAATGATACCTCTCATCCACAAATATATTAAGGGAAGGCAACGAAGAGGCTTTGAAAGCAAGGCAGAATTGCAGGAAACAGATTTCAGGAGGTAGATTCGAATCGCCTTGAAAGCACATGAAAAGCGGCAAAACGTGGACAATGATGCCCTTGGCCTAAAAGGGCGTATGCGTTTTTTCCTGAATATATTCAGGAAAAAACGCATACGCCCTTTTTGGCCAACCAAGCAACCTGGAAAGGCCAATCAGCGCTCCAAAGAAGTCTGGCTTCCCAGCGGGCAAAAGGGCCATGCGGAAAAAATTGTCCAAACCAGAACTGCACGACCGGCCATGGAGAAATGGGAGCCTTGCTTCGCTGATGGGCGGGATGTAAATTGCCAACAGCCACTCGGGAGAAGTGTACGGTGTGTCCTGAAACATCTAAAAAACACAGCTTGGAGAGCATAGGGCACTTCCACTCATGGGCGTATAAATTGGGAAAACTAAAAATCAGCAAGACACAGGCACCCCAAAGTTTAGGGCTGCTCTGTTGACAAGAACCCCCGCTTCATTACACCTTAAATATCCTAGGAAAGAGAAAAATGGATAAAGAAGTTGTGGTCCTCATGTACAATGGAATATCACTCAGCCATGAAATCAACGTCATAAGGCTAGTAGCAGCACGATGAGTGGATTTAGGTACGACGATTCTAAGTGAAATAAGTCACACAGAAAAAGACACTTATCCTAAGATATCACTTAGAGAGGGAATGTAAAAACCGCTACACTTGAACTGAATTACAAAACAGAACAGAGTCACACGTTTAGAAAACACACTATGGCTGCTGAACGGGAAAGGTGAGGGGGGGTGATGCATAAAACAAGGGTTTCAAATTAGCTCCGATACCGTTCCATAAACCCAATATGTAAGAGACAAGACCTATTCCTTTTTCAGTGAACTGGACTCAACACCCCCTATTCACCACACAAGAATATATCTGACTAGTAAGAATCCTCAAACCTATGTATTGATATCTCTCTGTAAGTGAGTCAAGGGGGTGTAAAGCGGCATAAACACAGCCGTGAAAAGCAGCTAAACCCCATTATAAAAATAATTTACTTTTCAAAACCCGTGAAACAAAGACAGTGAAAGAGAGAGAAATTCTTCCAAAATTCGTTCAGGGGCTGTGATGCAACCTGGATTGACCATATCTAGACCCACAGCTGATTGAGACATAAGGGTGGACACTCTTGGGGCTGAGAGGTTCGGTGACGTTGGGTGAGCCAACGCAGACCCTTTCAAGTAATACTGCATGGTACCCATCCCATGGGTCCCAAATCTCCAGGTTCAAGGGCATCTTCCTACATGGAAATCAGGCATGAGAAACCCAGAAGATGGTGCACCATGTGATCGGGAAAGGTTTCTAAAACGCACCTCATTTCTCATCTCCTTTGCTCGGGTTCGCCATTCCAGCTGATTTACTAGCCATCTCCCTCCTTGGAGAATCAGCACCTTTAACCTCCTGTTCCGTACAGGTTGCAATTTGTCCTGAGGATGAACGGGAAGAGGGGGAACCAATGAGAGACTAGCTCTAGGTGTTGGGACAGGCACAGGTCACTCTATTTTCCCATCAGGAAGAAGAATTAAGCACAAGCTCAGCCTGCCCCCCAGAACCAGAAGAGGGCCTGAAGCAATCCTGCGCTTTTGCGGCCAGCTCCCAAAAAAGCGAGTTGAAAAATGGAGCTCAGGGGCACTGCAATTCACAAACCTGCAGAGTTTTAAATGATACCTCTCGTCCACAAATATATTAAGGGAAGGCAACGAAGAGGCTTTGAAAGAAAGGCAGAATTGCAGGAAACAGATTTCAGGAGGTAGATTCAAATCGCCTTGAAAGCACATGAAAAGCGGCAAAACGTGGACAATGATGCCCTTGGCCAAAAAGGGCATATGCGTTTTTTCCTGAATATATTCAGGAAAAAACGCATACGCCCTTTTTGGCCAACCAAGCAACCTGGAAAGGCCAATCAGCGCTCCAAAGAAGTCTCGCTTCCCAGTGGGCAAAAGGGCCATGCGGAAAAAAGTGTCCAAACCAGAACTGCACGACCGGCCATGGAGAAATGGGAGCCTTGCTTCGCTGATGGGCGGGATGTAAATTGCCAACAGCCACTCGGGAGAAGTGTACGGTGTGTCCTGAAACATCTAAAGAACACAGCTAGGAGAGCATAGGGCACTTCCACTCATGGGCGTATAAATTGGGAAAACTAAAAATCAGCAAGACACAGGCACCCCAAAGTTTAGGGCTGCTCTGTTGACAAGAACCCCCACTTCATTACACCTTAAATATCCTAGGAAAGAGAAAAATGGATAAAGAAGTTGGGGTCCTCATGTACAATGGAATATCACTCAGCCATGAAATCAACGTCATAAGGCTAGTAGCAGCACGATGAGTGGATTTAGGTACGACGATTCTAAGTGAAATAAGTCACACAGAAAAAGACACTTATCCTAAAATATCACTTATAGAGGGAATGTAAAAACCGCTACACATGAACTGAATTGCAAAACAGAACAGAGTCACACGTTTAGGAAACACACTATGGCTGCTGAACGGGAAAGGTGAGGTGGGGTGATGCATAAAACAAGGGTTTCAAATTAGTTCCGATACCGTTCCATAAACCCAATATGTGAGAGACAAGACCTATTCCTTTTTCAGTGAACTGGACTCAACACCCCCTATTCACCGCAGAAGAATATATCTGACTAGTAAGAATCCTCAAACCTATGTATTGATATCTCTCTGTAAGTGAGTCAAGGGGGTGTAAAGCGGCATAAACACAGCCGTGAAAAGCAGCTAAACCCCATTATAAAAATAAATTACTTTTCAAAACCCGTGAAACAAAGACAGTGAAAGAGAGAGAAATTCTTCCAAAATTCGTTCAGGGGCTGTGATGCAACCTGGATTGACCATATCTAGACCCACAGCTGATTGAGACATAAGGGTGGACACTCTTGGGGCTGAGAGGTTCGGTGAGGTTGGGTGAGCCAACGCAGACCCTTTCAAGTAATACTGCATGGTACCCATCCCATGGGTCCCAAATCTCCAGGTTCAAGGGCATCTTCCTACATGGAAATCAGGCATGAGAAACCCAGAAGATGGTACACCGTGTGATCGGGAAAGTTTTCTAAAACGCACCTCATTTCTCATCTCCTTTGCTCGGGTTCGCCATTCCAGCCGATTTACTAGCCATCTCCCTCCTTGGAGAATCAGCACCTTTAACCTCCTGTTCCGTACAGGTTGCAATTTGTCCTGAGGATGAACGGGAAGAGGGGGAACCAATGAGAGACTAGCTCTAGGTGTCGGGACAGGCACAGGTCACTCTATTTTCCTATCAGGAAGAAGAATTAAGCACAAGCTCAGCCTGCCCCCCAGAACCAGAAGAGGGCCTGAAGCAATCCTGCGCTTTTGCGGCCAGCTCCCAAAAAAGCGACTTGAAAAATGGAGCTCAGGGGCACTGCAATTCACAAACCTGCAGAGTTTTAAATGATATCTCTCGTCCACAAATATATTAAGGGAAGGCAACGAAGAGGCTTTGAAAACAAGGCAGAATTGCAGGAAACAGATTTCAGGAGGTAGATTCGAATCGCCTTGAAAGCACATGAAAAGCGGCAAAACGTGGACAATGATGCCCTTGGCCAAAAAGGGCGTATGCGTTTTTTCCTGAATATATTCAGGGAAAAACGCATACGCCCTTTTTGGCCAACCAAGCAACCTGGAAAGGCCAATCAGCGCTCCAAAGAAGTCTGGCTTCCCAGCGGGCAAAAGGGCCATGCGGAAAAAAGTGTCCAAACCAGAACTGCACGACCGGCCATGGAGAAATGGGAGCCTTGCTTCGCTGATGGGCGGGATGTAAATTGCCAACAGCCACTCGGGAGAAGTGTACGGTGTGTCCTGAAACATCTAAAAAACACAGCTTGGAGAGCATAGGGCACTTCCACTCATGGGCGTATAAATTGGGAAAACTAAAAATCAGCAAGACACAGGCACCCCAAAGTTTAGGGCTGCTCTGTTGACAAGAACCCCCACTTCATTACACCTTAAATATCCTAGGAAAGAGAAAAATGGATAAAGAAGTTGTGGTCCTCATGTACAATGGAATATCACTCAGCCACGAAATCAACGTCATAAGGCTAGTAGCAGCACGATGAGTGGACTTAGGTACGACGATTCTAAGTGAAATAAGTCACACAGAAAAAGACACTTATCCTAAGATATCACTTAGAGAGGGAATGTAAAAACCGCTACACTTGAACTGAATTACAAAACAGAACAGAGTCACACGTTTAGAAAACACACTATGGCTGCTGAACGGGAAAGGTGAGGTGGGGTGATGCATAAAACAAGGGTTTCAAATTAGCTCCGATACCGTTCCATAAACCCAATATGTAAGAGACAAGACCTATTCCTTTTTCAGTGAACTGGACTCAACACCCCCTATTCACCGCACAAGAATATATCTGACTAGTAAGAATCCTCAAACCTATGTATTGATATCTCTCTGTAAGTGAGTCAAGGGGGTGTAAAGCGGCATAAACACAGCCGTGAAAAGCAGCTAAACCCCATTATAAAAATAAGTTACTTTTCAAAACCCGTGAAACAAAGACAGTGAAAGAGAGAGAAATTCTTCCAAAATTCGTTCAGGGGCTGTGATGCAACCTGGATTGACCATATCTAGACCCACAGCTGATTGAGACATAAGGGTGGACACTCTTGGGGCTGAGAGGTTCGGTGAGGTTGGGTGAGCCAACGCAGACCCTTTCAAGTAATACTGCATGGTACCCATCCCATGGGTCCCAAATCTCCAGGTTCAAGGGCATCTTCCTACATGGAAATCAGGCATGAGAAACCCAGAAGATGGTACACCGTGTGATCGGGAAAGGTTTCTAAAACGCACCTCATTTCTCATCTCCTTTGCTCGGGTTCTCCATTCCAGCCGATTTACTAGCCATCTCCCTCCTTGGAGAATCAGCACCTTTAACCTCCTGTTCCGTACAGGTTGCAATTTGTCCTGAGGATGAACGGGAAGAGGGGGAACCAATGAGAGGCTAGCTCTAGGTGTTGGGACAGGCACAGGTCACTCTATTTTCCCATCAGGAAGAAGAATTAAGCACAAGCTCAGCCTGCCCCCCAGAACCAGAAGAGGGCCTGAAGCAATCCTGCGCTTCTGCGGCCAGCTCCCAAAAAAGCGAGTTGAAAAATGGAGCTCAGGGGTACTGCAATTCACAAACCTGCAGAGTTTTAAACGATACCTCTCGTCCACAAATATATTAAGGGAAGGCAACGAAGAGGCTTTGAAAGCAAGGCAGAATTGCAGGAAACAGATTTCAGGAGGTAGATTCGAATCGCCTTGAAAGCACATGAAAAGCAGCAAAACGTGGACAATGATGCCCTTGGCCAAAAAGGGCATATGCGTTTTTTCCTGAATATATTCAGGGAAAAACGCATACGCCCTTTTTGGCCAACCAAGCAACCTGGAAAGGCCAATCAGCGCTCCAAAGAAGTCTGGCTTCCCAGCGGGCAAAAGGGCCATGCGGAAAAAAGTGTCCAAACCAGAAATGCACGACCGGCCATGGAGAAATGGGAGCCTTGCTTCGCTGATGGGCGGGATGTAAATTGCCAACAGCCACTCTGGAGAAGTGTATGGTGTGTTCTGAAACATCTAAAAAACACAGCTTGGAGAGCATAGGGCACTTCCACTCATGGGCGTATAAATTGGGAAAACTAAAAATCAGCAAGACACAGGCACCCCAAAGTTTAGGGCTGCTCTGTTGACAAGAACCCCCACTTCATTACACCTTAAATATCCTAGGAAAGAGAAAAATGGATAAAGAAGTTGGGGTCCTCATGTACAATGTAATATCACTCAGCCACGAAATCAACGTCATAAGGCTAGTAGCAGCACGATGAGTGGATTTAGGTACGACGATTCTAAGTGAAATAAGTCACACAGAAAAAGACACTTATCCTAAGATATCACTTAGAGAGGGAATGTAAAAACCGCTACACTTGAACTGAATTACAAAACAGAACAGAGTCACACGTTTACAAAACACACTATGGCTGCTGAACGGGAAAGGTGAGGTGGGGTGATGCATAAAACAAGGGTTTCAAATTAGCTCCGATACCGTTCCATAAACCCAATATGTAAGAGACAAGACCTATTCCTTTTTCCGTGAACTGGACTCAACACCCCCTATTCACCGCACAAGAATATATCTGACTAGAAAGAATCCTCAAACCTATGTATTGATATCTCTCTGTAAGTGAGTCAAGGGGGTGTAAAGCGGCATAAACACAGCCGTGAAAAGCAGCTAAACCCCATTATAAAAATAAATTACTTTTCAAAACCCGTGAAACAAAGACAGTGAAAGAGAGAGAAATTCTTCCAAAATTCGTTCAGGGGCTGTGATGCAACCTGGATTGACCATATCTAGACCCACAGCTGATTGAGACATAAGGGTGGACACTCTTGGGGCTGAGAGGTTCGGTGAGGTTGGGTGAGCCAACGCAGACCCTTTCAAGTAATACTGCATGGTACCCATCCCATGGGTCCCAAATCTCCTGGTTCAAGGGCATCTTCCTACATCGAAAACAGGCATGAGAAACCCAGAAGATGGTACACCGTGTGATCGGGAAAGGTTTCTAAAACGCACCTCATTTCTCATCTCCTTTGCTCGGGTTCGCCATTCCAGCCGATTTACTAGCCATCTCCCTCCTTGGAGAATCAGCACGTTTAACCTCCTGTTCCGTACAGGTTGCAATTTGTCCTGAGGTTGAACGGGAACAGGGGGAACCAATGAGAGGCTAGCTCTAGGTGTTGGGACAGGCACAGGTCACTCTATTTTCCCATCAGGAAGAAGAATTAAGCACAAGCTCAGCCTGCCCCCCAGAACTAGAAGAGGGCCTGAAGCAATCCTGCGCTTTTGCGGCCAGCTCCCAAAAAAGCGAGTTGAAAAATGGAGCTCAGGGGCACTGCAATTCACAAACCTGCAGAGTTTTAAACGATACCTCTCGTCCACAAATATATTAAGGGAAGGCAACGAAGAGGCTTTGAAAGCAAGGCAGAATTGCAGGAAACAGATTTCAGGAGGTAGATTCGAATCGCCTTGAAAGCACATGAAAAGCGGCAAAACGTGGACAATGATGCCCTTGGCCAAAAAGGGCATATGCGTTTTTTCCTGAATATATTCAGGGAAAAACGCATACGCCCTTTTTGGCCAACCAAGCAACCTGGAAAGGCCAATCAGCGCTCCAAAGAAGTCTCGCTTCCCAGCGGGCAAAATGGCCATGTGGAAAAAAGTGTCCAAACCAGAAATGCACGACCGGCCATGGAGAACTGGGAGCCTTGCTTCGCTGATGGGCGGGATGTAAATTGCCAACAGCCACTCGGGAGAAGTGTACGGTGTGTCCTGAAACATCTAAAAAACACAGCTTGGAGAGCATAGGGCACTTCCACTCATGGGCGTATAAATTGGGAAAACTAAAAATCAGCAAGACACAGGCACCCCAAAGTTTAGGGCTGCTCTGTTGACAAGAACCCCCGCTTCATTACACCTTAAATATCCTAGGAAAGAGAAAAATGGATAAAGAAGTTGGGGTCCTCATGTACAATGGAATATCACTCAGCCACGAAATCAACGTCATAAGGGTAGTAGCAGCACGATGAGTGGATTTAGGTACGACGATTCTAAGTGAAATAAGTCACACAGAAAAAGACACTTATCCTAAGATATCACTTAGAGAGGGAATGTAAAAACCGCTACACTTGAACTGAATTACAAAACAGAACAGAGTCACACGTTTAGAAAACACACTATGGCTGCTGAACGGGAAAGGTGAGGGGGGGTGATGCATAAAACAAGGGTTTCAAATTAGCTCCGATACCGTTCCATAAACCCAATATGTAAGAGACAAGACCTATTCCTTTTTCAGTGAACTGGACTCAACACCCCCTATTCACCACACAAGAATATATCTGACTAGTAAGAATCCTCAAACCTATGTATTGATATCTCTCTGTAAGTGAGTCAAGGGGGTGTAAAGCGGCATAAACACAGCCGTGAAAAGCAGCTAAACCCCATTATAAAAATAAATTACTTTTCAAAACCCGTGAAACAAAGACAGTGAAAGAGAGAGAAATTCTTCCAAAATTCGTTCAGGGGCTGTGATGCAACCTGGATTGACCATATCTAGACCCACAGCTGATTGAGACATAAGGGTGGACACTCTTGGGGCTGAGAGGTTCGGTGAGGTTGGGTGAGCCAACGCAGACCCTTTCAAGTAATACTGCATGGTACCCATCCCATGGTTCCCAAATCTCCAGGTTCAAGGACATCTTCCTACATCGAAAACAGGCATGAGAAACCCAGAAGATGGTACACCGTGTGATCGGGAAAGGTTTCTAAAACGCACCTCATTTCTCATCTCCTTTGCTCGGGTTCGCCATTCCAGCCGATTTACTAGCCATCTCCCTCCTTGGAGAATCAGCACCTTTAACCTCCTGTTCCGTACAGGTTGCAATTTGTCCTGAGGATGAACGGGAAGAGGGGGAACCAATGAGAGACTAGCTCTAGGTGTTGGGACAGGCACAGGTCACTCTATTTTCCCATCAGGAAGAAGAATTAAGCACAAGCTCAGCCTGCCCCCCAGAACCAGAAGAGGGCCTGAAGCAATCCTGCGCTTTTGCGGCCAGCTCCCAAAAAAGCGAGTTGAAAAATGGAGCTCAGGGGCACTGCAATTCACAAACCTGCAGAGTTTTAAATGATACCTCTCATCCACAAATATATTAAGGGAAGGCAACGAAGAGGCTTTGAAAGCAAGGCAGAATTGCAGGAAACAGATTTCAGGAGGTAGATTCGAATCGCCTTGAAAGCACATGAAAAGCAGCAAAACGTGGACAATGATGCCCTTGGCCAAAAAGGGCATATGCGTTTTTTCCTGAATATATTCAGGGAAAAACGCATACGCCCTTTTTGGCCAACCAAGCAACCTGGAAAGGCCAATCAGCGCTCCAAAGAAGTCTCGCTTCCCAGCGGGCAAAAGGGCCATGCGGAAAAAAGTGTCCAAACCAGAAATGCACGACCGGCCATGGAGAAATGGGAGCCTTGCTTCGCTGATGGGCGGGATGTAAATTGCCAACAGCCACTCGGGAGAAGTGTACGGTGTGTCCTGAAACATCTAAAAAACACAGCTTGGAGAGCATAGGGCACTTCCACTCATGGGCGTATAAATTGGGAAAACTAAAAATCAGCAAGACACAGGCACCCCAAAGTTTAGGGCTGCTCTGTTGACAAGAACCCCCACTTCATTACACCTTAAATATCCTAGGAAAGAGAAAAATGGATAAAGAAGTTGGGGTCCTCATGTACAATGGAATATCACTCAGCCACGAAATCAACGTCATAAGGCTAGTAGCAGCACGATGAGTGGATTTAGGTACGACGATTCTAAGTGAAATAAGTCACACAGAAAAAGACACTTATCCTAAGATATCACTTAGAGAGGGAATGTAAAAACCGCTACACTTGAACTGAATTACAAAACAGAACAGAGTCACACGTTTAGAAAACACACTATGGCTGCTGAACGGGAAAGGTGAGGTGGGGTGATGCATAAAACAAGGGTTTCAAATTAGCTCCGATACCGTTCCATAAACCCAATATGTAAGAGACAAGACCTATTCCTTTTTCAGTGAACTGGACTCAACACCCCCTATTCACCGCACAAGAATATATCTGACTAGTAAGAATCCTCAAACCTATGTATTGATATCTCTCTGTAAGTGAGTCAAGGGGGTGTAAAGCGGCATAAACACAGCCGTGAAAAGCAGCTAAACCCCATTATAAAAATAAATTACTTTTCAAAATCCGTGAAACAAAGACAGTGAAAGAGAGAGAAATTCTTCCAAAATTCGTTCAGGGGCTGTGATGCAACCTGGATTGACCATATCTAGACCCACGACTGATTGAGACATAAGGGTGGACACTCTTGGGGCTGAGAGGTTCGGTGAGGTTGGGTGAGCCAACGCAGACCCTTTCAAGTAATACTGCATGGTACCCATCCCATGGGTCCCAAATCTCCAGGTTCAAGGGCATCTTCCTACATCGAAAACAGGCATGAGAAACCCAGAAGATGGTACACCGTGTGATCGGGAAAGGTTTCTAAAACGCACCTCATTTCTCATCTCCTTTGCTCGGGTTCGCCATTCCAGCCGATTTACTAGCCATCTCCCTCCTTGGAGAATCAGCACCTTTAACCTCCTGTTCCGTACAGGTTGCAATTTGTCCTGAGGTTGAACGGGAAGAGGGGGAACCAATGAGAGGCTAGCTCTAGGTGTTGGGACAGGCACAGGTCACTCTATTTTCCCATCAGGAAGAAGAATTAAGCACAAGCTCAGCCTGCCCCCCAGAACCAGAAGAGGGCCTGAAGCAATCCTGCGCTTTTGCGGCCAGCTCCCAAAAAAGCGAGTTGAAAAATGGAGCTCAGGGGCACTGCAATTCACAAACCTGCAGAGTTTTAAACGATACCTCTCGTCCACAAATATATTAAGGGAAGGCAACGAAGAGGCTTTGAAAGCAAGGCAGAATTGCAGGAAACAGATTTCAGGAGGTAGATTCGAATCGCCTTGAAAGCACATGAAAAGCGGCAAAACGTGGACAATGATGCCCTTGGCCAAAAAGGGCGTATGCGTTTTTTCCTGAATATATTCAGGGAAAAACGCATACGCCCTTTTTGGCCAACCAAGCAACCTGGAAAGGCAAATCAGCGCTCCAAAGAAGTCTCGCTTCCCAGCGGGCAAAAGGGCCATGCGGAAAAAAGTGTCCAAACCAGAAATGCACGACCGGACATGGAGAACTGGGAGCCTTGCTTCGCTGATGGGCGGGATGTAAATTGCCAACAGCCACTCGGGAGAAGTGTACGGTGTGTCCTGAAACATCTAAAAAACACAGCTTGGAGAGCATAGGGCACTTCCACTCATGGGCGTATAAATTGGAAAAACTAAAAATCAGCAAGACACAGGCACCCCAAAGTTTAGGGCTGCTCTGTTGACAAGAACCCCCGCTTCATTACACCTTAAATATCCTAGGAAAGAGAAAAATGGATAAAGAAGTTGGGGTCCTCATGTACAATGGAATATCACTCAGCCACGAAATCAACGTCATAAGGCTAGTAGCAGCACGATGAGTGGATTTAGGTACGACGATTCTAAGTGAAATAAGTCACACAGAAAAAGACACTTATCCTAAGATATCACTTAGAGAGGGAATGTAAAAACCGCTACACTTGAACTGAATTACAAAACAGAACAGAGTCACACGTTTAGAAAACACACTATGGCTGCTGAACGGGAAAGGTGAGGGGGGGTGATGCATAAAACAAGGGTTTCAAATTAGCTCCGATACCGTTCCATAAACCCAATATGTAAGAGACAAGACCTATTCCTTTTTCAGTGAACTGGACTCAACACCCCCTATTCACCACACAAGAATATATCTGACTAGTAAGAATCCTCAAACCTATATATTGATATCTCTCTGTAAGTGAGTCAAGGGGGTGTAAAGCGGCATAAACACAGCCGTGAAAAGCAGCTAAACCCCATTATAAAAATAAATTACTTTTCAAAACCCGTGAAACAAAGACAGTGAAAGAGAGAGAAATTCTTCCAAAATTCGTTCAGGGGCTGTGATGCAACCTGGATTGACCATATCTAGACCCACAGCTGATTGAGACATAAGGGTGGACACTCTTGGGGCTGAGAGGTTCGGTGAGGTTGGGTGAGCCAACGCAGACCCTTTCAAGTAATACTGCATGGTACCCATCCCATGGGTCCCAAATCTCCAGGTTCAAGGGCATCTTCCTACATCGAAAACAGGCATGAGAAACCCAGAAGATGGTACACCGTGTGATCGGGAAAGGTTTCTAAAACGCACCTCATTTCTCATCTCCTTTGCTCGGGTTCGCCATTCCAGCCGATTTACTAGCCATCTCCCTACTTGGAGAATCAGTACCTTTAACCTCCTGTTCCGTACAGGTTGCAATTTGTCCTGAGGATGAATGGGAAGAGGGGGAACCAATGAGAGACTAGCTCTAGGTGTTGGGACAGGCACAGGTCACTCTATTTTCCCATCAGGAAGAAGAATTAAGCACAAGCTCAGCCTGCCCCCCAGAACCAGAAGAGGGTCTGAAGCAATCCTGCGCTTTTGCGGCCAGCTCCCAAAAAAGCGAGTTGAAAAATGGAGCTCAGGGGCACTGCAATTCACAAACCTGCAGAGTTTTAAATGATACCTCTCATCCACAAATATATTAAGGGAAGGCAACGAAGAGGCTTTGAAAGCAAAGCAGAATTGCAGGAAACAGATTTCAGGAGGTAGATTCGAATCGCCTTGAAAGCACATGAAAAGCAGCAAAACGTGGACAATGATGCCCTTGGCCAAAAAGGGCATATGCGTTTTTTCCTGAATATATTCAGGGAAAAACGCATACGCCCTTTTTGGCCAACCAAGCAACCTGGAAAGGCAAATCAGCGCTCCAAAGAAGTCTCGCTTCCCAGCGGGCAAAAGGGCCATGCGGAAAAAAGTGTCCAAACCAGAAATGCACGACCGGCCATGGAGAAATGGGAGCCTTGCTTCGCTGATGGGCGGGATGTAAATTGCCAACAGCCACTCGGGAGAAGTGTACGGTGTGTCCTGAAACATCTAAAAAACACAGCTTGGAGAGCATAGGGCACTTCCACTCATGGGCGTATAAATTGGGAAAACTAAAAATCAGCAAGACACAGGCACCCCAAAGTTTAGGGCTGCTCTGTTGACAAGAACCCCCACTTCATTACACCTTAAATATCCTAGGAAAGAGAAAAATGGATAAAGAAGTTGGGGTCCTCATGTACAATGGAATATCACTCAGCCACGAAATCAACGTCATAAGGCTAGTAGCAGCACGATGAGTGGATTTAGGTACGACGATTCTAAGTGAAATAAGTCACACAGAAAAAGACACTTATCCTAAGATATCACTTAGAGAGGGAATGTAAAAACCGCTACACTTGAACTGAATTACAAAACAGAACAGAGTCACACGTTTAGAAAACACACTATGGCTGCTGAACGGGAAAGGTGAGGTGGGGTGATGCATAAAACAAGGGTTTCAAATTAGCTCCGATACCGTTCCATAAACCCAATATGTAAGAGACAAGACCTATTCCTTTTTCAGTGAACTGGACTCAACACCCCCTATTCACCGCACAAGAATATATCTGACTAGTAAGAATCCTCAAACCTATGTATTGATATCTCTCTGTAAGTGAGTCAAGGGGGTGTAAAGCGGCATAAACACAGCCGTGAAAAGCAGCTAAACCCCATTATAAAAATAAATTACTTTTCAAAACCCGTGAAACAAAGACAGTGAAAGAGAGAGAAATTCTTCCAAAATTCGTTCAGGGGCTGTGATGCAACCTGGATTGACCATATCTAGACCCACGACTGATTGAGACATAAGGGTGGACACTCTTGGGGCTGAGAGGTTCGGTGAGGTTGGGTGAGCCAACGCAGACCCTTTCAAGTAATACTGCATGGTACCCATCCCATGGGTCCCAAATCTCCAGGTTCAAGGGCATCTTCCTACATCGAAAACAGGCATGAGAAACCCAGAAGATGGTACACCGTGTGATCGGGAAAGGTTTCTAAAACGCACCTCATTTCTCATCTCCTTTGCTCGGGTTCGCCATTCCAGCCGATTTACTAGCCATCTCCCTCCTTGGAGAATCAGCACCTTTAACCTCCTGTTCCGTACAGGTTGCAATTTGTCCTGAGGTTGAACGGGAAGAGGGGGAACCAATGAGAGGCTAGCTCTAGGTGTTGGGACAGGCACAGGTCACTCTATTTTCCCATCAGGAAGAAGAATTAAGCACAAGCTCAGCCTGCCCCCCAGAACCAGAAGAGGGCCTGAAGCAATCCTGCGCTTTTGCGGCCAGCTCCCAAAAAAGCGAGTTGAAAAATGGAGCTCAGGGGCACTGCAATTCACAAACCAGCAGAGTTTTAAACGATACCTCTCGTCCACAAATATATTAAGGGAAGGCAACGAAGAGGCTTTGAAAGCAAGGCAGAATTACAGGAAACAGATTTCAGGAGGTAGATTCGAATCGCCTTGAAAGCACATGAAAAGCGGCAAAACGTGGACAATGATGCCCTTGGCCAAAAAGGGCGTATGCGTTTTTTCCTGAATATATTCAGGGAAAAACGCATACGCCCTTTTTGGCCAACCAAGCAACCTGGAAAGGCAAATCAGCGCTCCAAAGAAGTCTCGCTTCCCAGCGGGCAAAAGGGCCATGCGGAAAAAAGTGTCCAAACCAGAAATGCACGACCGGACATGGAGAACTGGGAGCCTTGCTTCGCTGATGGGCGGGATGTAAATTGCCAACAGCCACTCGGGAGAAGTGTACGGTGTGTCCTGAAACATCTAAAAAACACAGCTTGGAGAGCATAGGGCACTTCCACTCATGGGCGTATAAATTGGAAAAACTAAAAATCAGCAAGACACAGGCACCCCAAAGTTTAGGGCTGCTCTGTTGACAAGAACCCCCGCTTCATTACACCTTAAATATCCTAGGAAAGAGAAAAATGGATAAAGAAGTTGGGGTCCTCATGTACAATGGAATATCACTCAGCCACGAAATCAACGTCATAAGGCTAGTAGCAGCACGATGAGTGGATTTAGGTACGACGATTCTAAGTGAAATAAGTCACACAGAAAAAGACACTTATCCTAAGATATCACTTAGAGAGGGAATGTAAAAACCGCTACACTTGAACTGAATTACAAAACAGAACAGAGTCACACGTTTAGAAAACACACTATGGCTGCTGAACGGGAAAGGTGAGGGGGGGTGATGCATAAAACAAGGGTTTCAAATTAGCTCCGATACCGTTCCATAAACCCAATATGTAAGAGACAAGACCTATTCCTTTTTCAGTGAACTGGACTCAACACCCCCTATTCACCACACAAGAATATATCTGACTAGTAAGAATCCTCAAACCTATGTATTGATATCTCTCTGTAAGTGAGTCAAGGGGGTGTAAAGCGGCATAAACACAGCCGTGAAAAGCAGCTAAACCCCATTATAAAAATAAATTACTTTTCAAAACCCGTGAAACAAAGACAGTGAAAGAGAGAGAAATTCTTCCAAAATTCGTTCAGGGGCTGTGATGCAACCTGGATTGACCATATCTAGACCCACAGCTGATTGAGACATAAGGGTGGACACTCTTGGGGCTGAGAGGTTCGGTGAGGTTGGGTGAGCCAACGCAGACCCTTTCAAGTAATACTGCATGGTACCCATCCCATGGGTCCCAAATCTCCAGGTTCAAGGGCATCTTCCTACATCGAAAACAGGCATGAGAAACCCAGAAGATGGTACACCGTGTGATCGGGAAAGGTTTCTAAAACGCACCTCATTTCTCATCTCCTTTGCTCGGGTTCGCCATTCCAGCCGATTTACTAGCCATCTCCCTACTTGGAGAATCAGTACCTTTAACCTCCTGTTCCGTACAGGTTGCAATTTGTCCTGAGGATGAACGGGAAGAGGGGGAACCAATGAGAGACTAGCTCTAGGTGTTGGGACAGGCACAGGTCACTCTATTTTCCCATCAGGAAGAAGAATTAAGCACAAGCTCAGCCTGCCCCCCAGAACCAGAAGAGGGTCTGAAGCAATCCTGCGCTTTTGCGGCCAGCTCCCAAAAAAGCGAGTTGAAAAATGGAGCTCAGGGGCACTGCAATTCACAAACCTGCAGAGTTTTAAATGATACCTCTCATCCACAAATATATTAAGGGAAGGCAACGAAGAGGCTTTGAAAGCAAAGCAGAATTGCAGGAAACAGATTTCAGGAGGTAGATTCGAATCGCCTTGAAAGCACATGAAAAGCAGCAAAACGTGGACAATGATGCCCTTGGCCAAAAAGGGCATATGCGTTTTTTCCTGAATATATTCAGGGAAAAACGCATACGCCCTTTTTGGCCAACCAAGCAACCTGGAAAGGCCAATCAGCGCTCCAAAGAAGTCTCGCTTCCCAGCGGGCAAAAGGGCCATGCGGAAAAAAGTGTCCAAACCAGAAATGCACGACCGGCCATGGAGAAATGGGTGCCTTGCTTCTCTGATGGGCGGGATGTAAATTGCCAACAGCCACTCGGGAGAAGTGTACGGTGTGTCCTGAAACATCTAAAAAACACAGCTTGGAGAGCATAGGGCACTTCCACTCATGGGCGTATAAATTGGGAAAACTAAAAATCAGCAAGACACAGGCACCCCAAAGTTTAGGGCTGCTCTGTTGACAAGAACCCCCACTTCATTACACCTTAAATATCCTAGGAAAGAGAAAAATGGATAAAGAAGTTGGGGTCCTCATGTACAATGGAATATCACTCAGCCACGAAATCAACGTCATAAGGCTAGTAGCAGCACGATGAGTGGATTTAGGTACGACGATTCTAAGTGAAATAAGTCACACAGAAAAAGACACTTATCCTAAGATATCACTTAGAGAGGGAATGTAAAAACCGCTACACTTGAACTGAATTACAAAACAGAACAGAGTCACACGTTTAGAAAACACACTATGGCTGCTGAACGGGAAAGGTGAGGTGGGGTGATGCATAAAACAAGTGTTTCAAATTAGCTCCGATACCGTTCCATAAACCCAATATGTAAGAGACAAGACCTATTCCTTTTTCAGTGAACTGGACTCAACACCCCCTATTCACCGCACAAGAATATATCTGACTAGTAAGAATCCTCAAACCTATGTATTGATATCTCTCTGTAAGTGAGTCAAGGGGGTGTAAAGCGGCATAAACACAGCCGTGAAAAGCAGCTAAACCCCATTATAAAAATAAATTACTTTTCAAAACCCGTGAAACAAAGACAGTGAAAGAGAGAGAAATTCTTCCAAAATTCGTTCAGGGGCTGTGATGCAACCTGGATTGACCATATCTAGACCCACAGCTGATTGAGACATAAGGGTGGACACTCTTGGGGCTGAGAGGTTCGGTGAGGTTGGGTGAGCCAACGCAGACCCTTTCAAGTAATACTGCATGGTACCCATCCCATGGGTCCCAAATCTCCAGGTTCAAGGGCATCTTCCTACATCGAAAACAGGCATGAGAAACCCAGAAGATGGTACACCGTGTGATCGGGAAAGGTTTCTAAAACGCACCTCATTTCTCATCTCCTTTGCTCGGGTTCGCCATTCCAGCCGATTTACTAGCCATCTCCCTCCTTGGAGAATCAGCACCTTTAACCTCCTGTTCCGTACAGGTTGCAATTTGTCCTGAGGTTGAACGGGAAGAGGGGGAACCAATGAGAGGCTAGCTCTAGGTGTTGGGACAGGCACAGGTCACTCTATTTTCCCATCAGGAAGAAGAATTAAGCACAAGCTCAGCCTGCCCCCCAGAACCAGAAGAGGGCCTGAAGCAATCCTGCGCTTTTGCGGCCAGCTCCCAAAAAAGCGAGTTGAAAAATGGAGCTCAGGGGCACTGCAATTCACAAACCTGCAGAGATTTAAACGATACCTCTCGTCCACAAATATATTAAGGGAAGGCAACGAAGAGGCTTTGAAAGCAAGGCAGAATTGCAGGAAACAGATTTCAGGAGGTAGATTCGAATCGCCTTGAAAGCACATGAAAAGCGGCAAAACGTGGACAATGATGCCCTTGGCCAAAAAGGGCATATGCGTTTTTTCCTGAATATATTCAGGGAAAAACGCATACGCCCTTTTTGGCCAACCAAGCAACCTGGAAAGGCCAATCAGCGCTCCAAAGAAGTCTCGCTTCCCAGCGGGCAAAAGGGCCATGCGGAAAAAAGTGTCCAAACCAGAAATGCACGACCGGCCATGGAGAACTGGGAGCCTTGCTTCGCTGATGGGCGGGATGTAAATTGCCAACAGCCACTCGGGAGAAGTGTACGGTGTGTCCTGAAACATCTAAAAAACACAGCTTGGAGAGCATAGGGCACTTCCACTCATGGGCGTATAAATTGGGAAAACTAAAAATCAGCAAGACACAGGCACCCCAAAGTTTAGGGCTGCTCTGTTGACAAGAACCCCCGCTTCATTACACCTTAAATATCCTAGGAAAGAGAAAAATGGATAAAGAAGTTGGGGTCCTCATGTACAATGGAATATCACTCAGCCACGAAATCAACGTCATAAGGATAGTAGCAGCACGATGAGTGGATTTAGGTACGACGATTCTGAGTGAAATAAGTCACACAGAAAAAGACACTTATCCTAAGATATCATTTAGAGAGGGAATGTAAAAACCGCTACACTTGAACTGAATTACAAAACAGAAGAGAGTCACACGTTTAGAAAACACACTATGGCTGCTGAACGGGAAAGGTGAGGGGGGGTGATGCATAAAACAAGGGTTTCAAATTAGCTCCGATACCGTTCCATAAACCCAATATGTAAGAGACAAGACCTATTCCTTTTTCAGTGAACTGGACTCAACACCCCCTATTCACCACACAAGAATATATCTGACTAGTAAGAATCCTCAAACCTATGTATTGATATCTCTCTGTAAGTGAGTCAAGGGGGTGTAAAGCGGCATAAACACAGCCGTGAAAAGCAGCTAAACCCCATTATAAAAATAAATTACTTTTCAAAACCCGTGAAACAAAGACAGTGAAAGAGAGAGAAATTCTTCCAAAATTCGTTCAGGGGCTGTGATGCAACCTGGATTGACCATATCTAGACCCACAGCTGATTGAGACATAAGGGTGGACACTCTTGGGGCTGAGAGGTTCGGTGAGGTTGGGTGAGCCAACGCAGACCCTTTCAAGTAATACTGCATGGTACCCATCCCATGGGTCCCAAATCTCCAGGTTCAAGGGCATCTTCCTACATCGAAAACAGGCATGAGAAACCCAGAAGATGGTACACCGTGTGATCGGGAAAGGTTTCTAAAACGCACCTCATTTCTCATCTCCTTTGCTCGGGTTCGCCATTCCAGCCGATTTACTAGCCATCTCCCTCCTTGGAGAATCAGCACCTTTAACCTCCTGTTCCGTACAGGTTGCAATTTGTCCTGAGGATGAACGGGAAGAGGGGGAACCAATGAGAGACTAGCTCTAGGTGTTGGGACAGGCACAGGTCACTCTATTTTCCCATCAGGAAGAAGAATTAAGCACAAGCTCAGCCTGCCCCCCAGAACCAGAAGAGGGTCTGAAGCAATCCTGCGCTTTTGCGGCCAGCTCCCAAAAAAGCGAGTTGAAAAATGGAGCTCAGGGGCACTGCAATTCACAAACCTGCAGAGTTTTAAATGATACCTCTCATCCACAAATATATTAAGGGAAGGCAACGAAGAGGCTTTGAAAGCAAAGCAGAATTGCAGGAAACAGATTTCAGGAGGTAGATTCGAATCGCCTTGAAAGCACATGAAAAGCAGCAAAACGTGGACAATGATGCCCTTGGCCAAAAAGGGCATATGCGTTTTTTCCTGAATATATTCAGGGAAAAACGCATACGCCCTTTTTGGCCAACCAAGCAACCTGGAAAGGCCAATCAGCGCTCCAAAGAAGTCTCGCTTCCCAGCGGGCAAAAGGGCCATGCGGAAAAAAGTGTCCAAACCAGAAATGCACGACCGGCCATGGAGAAATGGGTGCCTTGCTTCGCTGATGGGCGGGATGTAAATTGCCAACAGCCACTCGGGAGAAGTGTACGGTGTGTCCTGAAACATCTAAAAAACACAGCTTGGAGAGCATAGGGCACTTCCACTCATGGGCGTATAAATTGGGAAAACTAAAAATCAGCAAGACACAGGCACCCCAAAGTTTAGGGCTGCTCTGTTGACAAGAACCCCCACTTCATTACACCTTAAATATCCTAGGAAAGAGAAAAATGGATAAAGAAGTTGGGGTCCTCATGTACAATGGAATATCACTCAGCCACGAAATCAACGTCATAAGGCTAGTAGCAGCACGATGAGTGGATTTAGGTACGACGATTCTAAGTGAAATAAGTCACACAGAAAAAGACACTTATCCTAAGATATCACTTAGAGAGGGAATGTAAAAACCGCTACACTTGAACTGAATTACAAAACAGAACAGAGTCACACGTTTAGAAAACACACTATGGCTGCTGAACGGGAAAGGTGAGGTGGGGTGATGCATAAAACAAGTGTTTCAAATTAGCTCCGATACCGTTCCATAAACCCAATATGTAAGAGACAAGACCTATTCCTTTTTCAGTGAACTGGACTCAACACCCCCTATTCACCGCACAAGAATATATCTGACTAGTAAGAATCCTCAAACCTATGTATTGATATCTCTCTGTAAGTGAGTCAAGGGGGTGTAAAGCGGCATAAACACAGCCGTGAAAAGCAGCTAAACCCCATTATAAAAATAAATTACTTTTCAAAACCCGTGAAACAAAGACAGTGAAAGAGAGAGAAATTCTTCCAAAATTCGTTCAGGGGCTGTGATGCAACCTGGATTGACCATATCTAGACCCACAGCTGATTGAGACATAAGGGTGGACACTCTTGGGGCTGAGAGGTTCGGTGAGGTTGGGTGAGCCAACGCAGACCCTTTCAAGTAATACTGCATGGTACCCATCCCATGGGTCCCAAATCTCCAGGTTCAAGGGCATCTTCCTACATCGAAAACAGGCATGAGAAACCCAGAAGATGGTACACCGTGTGATCGGGAAAGGTTTCTAAAACGCACCTCATTTCTCATCTCCTTTGCTCGGGTTCGCCATTCCAGCCGATTTACTAGCCATCTCCCTCCTTGGAGAATCAGCACCTTTAACCTCCTGTTCCGTACAGGTTGCAATTTGTCCTGAGGTTGAACGGGAAGAGGGGGAACCAATGAGAGGCTAGCTCTAGGTGTTGGGACAGGCACAGGTCACTCTATTTTCCCATCAGGAAGAAGAATTAAGCACAAGCTCAGCCTGCCCCCCAGAACCAGAAGAGGGCCTGAAGCAATCCTGCGCTTTTGCGGCCAGCTCCCAAAAAAGCGAGTTGAAAAATGGAGCTCAGGGGCACTGCAATTCACAAACCTGCAGAGATTTAAACGATACCTCTCGTCCACAAATATATTAAGGGAAGGCAACGAAGAGGCTTTGAAAGCAAGGCAGAATTGCAGGAAACAGATTTCAGGAGGTAGATTCGAATCGCCTTGAAAGCACATGAAAAGCGGCAAAACGTGGACAATGATGCCCTTGGCCAAAAAGGGCATATGCGTTTTTTCCTGAATATATTCAGGGAAAAACGCATACGCCCTTTTTGGCCAACCAAGCAACCTGGAAAGGCCAATCAGCGCTCCAAAGAAGTCTCGCTTCCCAGCGGGCAAAAGGGCCATGCGGAAAAAAGTGTCCAAACCAGAAATGCACGACCGGCCATGGAGAACTGGGAGCCTTGCTTCGCTGATGGGCGGGATGTAAATTGCCAACAGCCACTCGGGAGAAGTGTACGGTGTGTCCTGAAACATCTAAAAAACACAGCTTGGAGAGCATAGGGCACTTCCACTCATGGGCGTATAAATTGGGAAAACTAAAAATCAGCAAGACACAGGCACCCCAAAGTTTAGGGCTGCTCTGTTGACAAGAACCCCCGCTTCATTACACCTTAAATATCCTAGGAAAGAGAAAAATGGATAAAGAAGTTGGGGTCCTCATGTACAATGGAATATCACTCAGCCACGAAATCAACGTCATAAGGATAGTAGCAGCACGATGAGTGGATTTAGGTACGACGATTCTGAGTGAAATAAGTCACACAGAAAAAGACACTTATCCTAAGATATCATTTAGAGAGGGAATGTAAAAACCGCTACACTTGAACTGAATTACAAAACAGAAGAGAGTCACACGTTTAGAAAACACACTATGGCTGCTGAACGGGAAAGGTGAGGGGGGGTGATGCATAAAACAAGGGTTTCAAATTAGCTCCGATACCGTTCCATAAACCCAATATGTAAGAGACAAGACCTATTCCTTTTTCAGTGAACTGGACTCAACACCCCCTATTCACCACACAAGAATATATCTGACTAGTAAGAATCCTCAAACCTATGTATTGATATCTCTCTGTAAGTGAGTCAAGGGGGTGTAAAGCGGCATAAACACAGCCGTGAAAAGCAGCTAAACCCCATTATAAAAATAAATTACTTTTCAAAACCCGTGAAACAAAGACAGTGAAAGAGAGAGAAATTCTTCCAAAATTCGTTCAGGGGCTGTGATGCAACCTGGATTGACCATATCTAGACCCACAGCTGATTGAGACATAAGGGTGGACACTCTTGGGGCTGAGAGGTTCGGTGAGGTTGGGTGAGCCAACGCAGACCCTTTCAAGTAATACTGCATGGTACCCATCCCATGGGTCCCAAATCTCCAGGTTCAAGGGCATCTTCCTACATCGAAAACAGGCATGAGAAACCCAGAAGATGGTACACCGTGTGATCGGGAAAGGTTTCTAAAACGCACCTCATTTCTCATCTCCTTTGCTCGGGTTCGCCATTCCAGCCGATTTACTAGCCATCTCCCTCCTTGGAGAATCAGCACCTTTAACCTCCTGTTCCGTACAGGTTGCAATTTGTCCTGAGGATGAACGGGAAGAGGGGGAACCAATGAGAGACTAGCTCTAGGTGTTGGGACAGGCACAGGTCACTCTATTTTCCCATCAGGAAGAAGAATTAAGCACAAGCTCAGCCTGCCCCCCAGAACCAGAAGAGGGCCTGAAGCAATCCTGCGCTTTTGCGGCCAGCTCCCAAAAAAGCGAGTTGAAAAATGGAGCTCAGGGGCACTGCAATTCACAAACCTGCAGAGTTTTAAATGATACCTCTCGTCCACAAATATATTAAGGGAAGGCAACGAAGAGGCTTTGAAAGCAAGGCAGAATTGCAAGAAACAGATTTCAGGAGGTAGATTCGAATCGCCTTGAAAGCACATGAAAAGCAGCAAAACGTGGACAATGATGCCCTTGGCCAAAAAGGGCGTATGCGTTTTTTCCTGAATATATTCAGGGAAAAACGCATACGCCCTTTTTGGCCAACCAAGCAACCTGGAAAGGCCAATCAGCGCTCCAAAGAAGTCTCGCTTCCCAGCGGGCAAAAGGGCCATGCGGAAAAAAGTGTCCAAACCAGAAATGCACGACCGGCCATGGAGAAATGGGAGCCTTGCTTCGCTGATGGGCGGGATGTAAATTGCCAACAGCCACTCGGGAGAAGTGTACGGTGTGTCCTGAAACATCTAAAAAACACAGCTTGGAGAGCATAGGGCACTTCCACTCATGGGCGTATAAATTGGGAAAACTAAAAATCAGCAAGACACAGGCACCCCAAAGTTTAGGGCTGCTCTGTTGACAAGAACCCCCACTTCATTACACCTTAAATATCCTAGGAAAGAGAAAAATGGATAAAGAAGTTGGGGTCCTCATGTACAATGGAATATCACTCAGCCACGAAACCAACGTCATAAGGCTAGTAGCAGCACGATGAGTGGATTTAGGTACGACGATTCTAAGTGAAATAAGTCACACAGAAAAAGACACTTATCCTAAGATATCACTTAGAGAGGGCATGTAAAAACCGCTACACTTGAACTGAATTACAAAACAGAACAGAGTCACACGTTTAGAAAACACACTATGGCTGCTGAACGGGAAAGGTGAGGTGGGGTGATGCATAAAACAAGGGTTTCAAATTAGCTCCGATACCGTTCCATAAACCCAATATGTAAGAGACAAGACCGATTCCTTTTTCAGTGAACTGGCCTCAACACCCCCTATTCACCGCACAAGAATATATCTGCCTAGTAAGAATCCTCAAACCTATGTATTGATATCTCTCTGTAAGTGAGTCAAGGGGGTGTAAAGCGGCATAAACACAGCCGTGAAAAGCAGCTAAACCCCATTATAAAAATAAATTACTTTTCAAAACCCGTGAAACAAAGACAGTGAAAGAGAGAGAAATTCTTCCAAAATTCGTTCAGGGGCTGTGATGCAACCTGGATTGACCATATCTAGACCCACAGCTGATTGAGACATAAGGGTGGACACTCTTGGGGCTGAGAGGTTCGGTGAGGTTGGGTGAGCCAACGCAGTCCCTTTCAAGTAATACTGCATGGTACCCATCCCATGGGTCCCAAATCTCCAGGTTCAAGGGCATCTTCCTACATCGAAAACAGGCATGAGAAACCCAGAAGATGGTACACCGTGTGATCGGGAAAGGTTTCTAAAACGCACCTCATTTCTCATCTCCTTTGCTCGGGTTCGCCATTCCAGCCGATTTACTAGCCATCTCCCTCCTTGGAGAATCAGCACCTTTAACCTCCTGTTCCGTACAGGTTGCAATTTGTCCTGAGGTTGAACGGGAAGAGGGGGAACCAATGAGAGGCTAGCTCTAGGTGTTGGGACAGGCACAGGTCACTCTATTTTCCCATCAGGAAGAAGAATTAAGCACAAGCTCAGCCTGCCCCCCAGAACCAGAAGAGGGCCTGAAGCAATCCTGCGCTTTTGCGGCCAGCTCCCAAAAAAGCGAGTTGAAAAATGGAGCTCAGGGGCACTGCAATTCACAAACCTGCAGAGTTTTAAACGATACCTCTCGTCCACAAATATATTAAGGGAAGGCAACGAAGAGGCTTTGAAAGCAAGGCAGAATTGCAGGAAACAGATTTCAGGAGGTAGATTCGAATCGCCTTGAAAGCACATGAAAAGCGGCAAAACGTGGACAATGATGCCCTTGGCCAAAAAGGGCATATGCGTTTTTTCCTGAATATATTCAGGGAAAAACGCATATGCCCTTTTTGGCCAACCAAGCAACCTGGAAAGGCCAATCAGCGCTCCAAAGAAGTCTCGCTTCCCAGCGGGCAAAAGGGCCATGCGGAAAAAAGTGTTCCAACCAGAAATGCACGACCGGCCATGGAGAACTGGGAGCCTTGCTTCGCTGATGGGCGGGATGTAAATTGCCAACAGCCACTCGGGAGAAGTGTACGGTGTGTCCTGAAACATCTAAAAAACACAGCTTGGAGAGCATAGGGCACTTCCACTCATGGGCGTATAAATTGGGGAAACTAAAAATCAGCAAGACACAGGCACCCCAAAGTTTAGGGCTGCTCTGTTGACAAGAACCCCCACTTCATTACACCTTAAATATCCTAGGAAAGAGAAAAATGGATAAAGAAGTTGGGGTCCTCATGTACAATGGAATATCACTCAGCCACGAAACCAACGTCATAAGGCTAGTAGCAGCACGATGAGTGGATTTAGGTACGACGATTCTAAGTGAAATAAGTCACACAGAAAAAGACACTTATCCTAAGATATCACTTAGAGAGGGCATGTAAAAACCGCTACACTTGAACTGAATTACAAAACAGAACAGAGTCACACGTTTAGAAAACACACTATGGCTGCTGAACGGGAAAGGTGAGGTGGGGTGATGCATAAAACAAGGGTTTCAAATTAGCTCCGATACCGTTCCATAAACCCAATATGTAAGAGACAAGACCGATTCCTTTTTCAGTGAACTGGACTCAACACCCCCTATTCACCGCACAAGAATATATCTGACTAGTAAGAATCCTCAAACCTATGTATTGATATCTCTCTGTAAGTGAGTCAAGGGGGTGTAAAGCGGCATAAACACAGCCGTGAAAAGCAGCTAAACCCCATTATAAAAATAAATTACTTTTCAAAACCCGTGAAACAAAGACAGTGAAAGAGAGAGAAATTCTTCCAAAATTCGTTCAGGGGCTGTGATGCAACCTGGATTGACCATATCTAGACCCACAGCTGATTGAGACATAAGGGTGGACACTCTTGGGGCTGAGAGGTTCGGTGAGGTTGGGTGAGCCAACGCAGACCCTTTCAAGTAATACTGCATGGTACCCATCCCATGGGTCCCAAATCTCCAGGTTCAAGGGCATCTTCCTACATCGAAAACAGGCATGAGAAACCCAGAAGATGGTACACAGTGTGATCGGGAAAGGTTTCTAAAACACACCTCATTTCTCATCTCCTTTGCTCGGGTTCGCCATTCCAGCCGATTTACTAGCCATCTCCCTCCTTGGAGAATCAGCACCTTTAACCTCCTGTTCCGTACAGGTTGCAATTTGTCCTGAGGTTGAACGGGAAGAGGGGGAACCAATGAGAGGCTAGCTCTAGGTGTTGGGACAGGCACAGGTCACTCTATTTTCCCATCAGGAAGAAGAATTAAGCACAAGCTCAGCCTGCCCCCCAGAACCAGAAGAGGGCCTGAAGCAATCCTGCGCTTTTGCGGCCAGCTCCCAAAAAAGCGAGTTGAAAAATGGAGCTCAGGGGCACTGCAATTCACAAACCTGCAGAGTTTTAAACGATACCTCTCGTCCACAAATATATTAAGGGAAGGCAACGAAGAGGCTTTGAAAGCAAGGCAGAATTGCAGGAAACAGATTTCAGGAGGTAGATTCGAATCGCCTTGAAAGCACATGAAAAGCGGCAAAACGTGGACAATGATGCCCTTCGCCAAAAAGGGCGTATGCGTTTTTTCCTGAATATATTCAGGGAAAAACGCATACGCCCTTTTTGGCCAACCAAGCAACCTGGAAAGGCCAATCAGCGCTCCAAAGAAGTCTCGCTTCCCAGCGGGCAAAAGGGCCATGCGGAAAAAAGTGTCCAAACCAGAAATGCACGACCGGCCATGGAGAACTGGGAGCCTTGCTTCGCTGATGGGCGGGATGTAAATTGCCAACAGCCACTCGGGAGAAGTGTACGGTGTGTCCTGAAACATCTAAAAAACACAGCTTGGAGAGCATAGGGCACTTCCACTCATGGGCGTATAAATTGGGAAAACTAAAAATCAGCAAGACACAGGCACCCCAAAGTTTAGGGCTGCTCTGTTGACAAGAACCCCCGCTTCATTACACCTTAAATATCCTAGGAAAGAGAAAAATGGATAAAGAAGTTGGGGTCCTCATGTACAATGGAATATCACTCAGCCACGAAATCAACGTCATAAGGCTAGTAGCAGCACGATGAGTGGATTTAGGTACGACGATTCTAAGTGAAATAAGTCACACAGAAAAAGACACTTATCCTAAGATATCACTTAGAGAGGGAATGTAAAAACCGCTGCACTTGAAATAAATTACAAAACAGAACAGAGTCACACGTTTAGAAAACACACTATGGCTGCTGAACGGGAAAGGTGAGGGGGGGTGATGCATAAAACAAGGGTTTCAAATTAGCTCCGATACCGTTCCATAAACCCAATATGTAAGAGACAAGACCTATTCCTTTTTCAGTGAACTGGACTCAACACCCCCTATTCACCACACAAGAATATATCTGACTAGTAAGAATCCTCAAACCTATGTATTGATATCTCTCTGTAAGTGAGTCAAGGGGGTGTAAAGCGGCATAAACACAGCCGTGAAAAGCAGCTAAACCCCATTATAAAAATAAATTACTTTTCAAAACCCGTGAAACAAAGACAGTGAAAGAGAGAGAAATTCTTCCAAAATTCGTTCAGGGGCTGTGATGCAACCTGGATTGACCATATCTAGACCCACAGCTGATTGAGACATAAGGGTGGACACTCTTGGGGCTGAGAGGTTCGGTGAGGTTGGGTGAGCCAACGCAGACCCTTTCAAGTAATACTGCATGGTACCCATCCCATGGGTCCCAAATCTCCAGGTTCAAGGGCATCTTCCTACATCGAAAACAGGCATGAGAAACCCAGAAGATGGTACACCGTGTGATCGGGAAAGGTTTCTAAAACGCACCTCATTTCTCATCTCCTTTGCTCGGGTTCGCCATTCCAGCCGATTTACTAGCCATCTCCCTCCTTGGAGAATCAGCACCTTTAACCTCCTGTTCCGTACAGGTTGCAATTTGTCCTGAGGATGAACGGGAAGAGGGGGAACCAATGAGAGACTAGCTCTAGGTGTTGGGACAGGCACAGGTCACTCTATTTTCCCATCAGGAAGAAGAATTAAGCACAAGCTCAGCCTGCCCCCCAGAACCAGAAGAGGGCCTGAAGCAATCCTGCGCTTTTGCGGCCAGCTCCCAAAAAAGCGAGTTGAAAAATGGAGCTCAGGGGCACTGCAATTCACAAACCTGCAGAGTTTTAAATGATACCTCTCATCCACAAATATATTAAGGGAAGGCAACGAAGAGGCTTTGAAAGCAAGGCAGAATTGCAGGAAACAGATTTCAGGAGGTAGATTCGAATCGCCTTGAAAGCACATGAAAAGCGGCAAAACGTGGACAATGATGCCCTTGGCCAAAAAGGTCGTATGCGTTTTTTCCTGAATATACTCAGGAAAAAACGCATACGCCCTTTTTGGCCAACCAAGCAACCTGGAAAGGCCAATCAGCGCTCCAAAGAAGTCTGGCTTCCCAGCGGGCAAAAGGGCCATGCGGAAAAAAGTGTCCAAACCAGAACTGCACGACCGGCCATGGAGAAATGGGAGCCTTGCTTCGCTGATGGGCGGGATGTAAATTGCCAACAGCCACTCGGGAGAAGTGTACGGTGTGTCCTGAAACATCTAAAAAACACAGCTTGGAGAGCATAGGGCACTTCCACTCATGGGCGTATAAATTGGGAAAACTAAAAATCAGCAAGACACAGGCACCCCAAAGTTTAGGGCTGCTCTGTTGACAAGAACCCCCGCTTCATTACACCTTAAATATCCTAGGAAAGAGAAAAATGGATAAAGAAGTTGTGGTCCTCATGTACAATGGAATATCACTCAGCCACGAAATCAATGTCATAAGGCTAGTAGCAGCACGATGAGTGGATTTAGGTACGACGATTCTAAGTGAAATAAGTCACACAGAAAAAGACACTTATCATAAGATATCACTTAGAGAGGGAATGTAAAAACCGCTACACTTGAACTGAATTGCAAAACAGAACAGAGTCACCCGTTTAGAAAACACACTATGGCTGCTGAACGGGAAAGGTGAGGTGGGGTGATGCATAAAACAAGGGTTTCAAATTAGCTCAGATACCGTTCCATAAACCCAATATGTAAGAGACAAGACCTATTCCTTTTTCAGTGAACTGGACTCAACACCCCCTATTCACCGCACAAGAATATATCTGACTAGTAAGAATCCTCAAACCTATGTAGTGATATCTCTCTGTAAGTGAGTCAAGGGGGTGTGAAGCGGCATAAACACAGCCGTGAAAAGCAGCTAAACCCCATTATAAAAATAAATTACTTTTCAAAACCCGTGAAACAAAGACAGTGAAAGAGAGAGAAATTCTTCCAAAATTCGTTCAGGGGCTGTGATGCAACCTGGATTGACCATATCTAGACCCACAGCTGATTGAGACATAAGGGTGGACACTCTTGGGGCTGAGAGGTTCGGTGAGGTTGGGTGAGCCAACGCAGACCCTTTCAAGTAATACTGCATGGTACCCATCCCATGGGTCCCAAATCTCCAGGTTCAAGGGCATCTTCCTACATCGAAAACAGGCATGAGAAACCCAGAAGATGGTACACCGTGTGATCGGGAAAGGTTTCTAAAACGCACCTCATTTCTCATCTCCTTTGCTCGGGTTCGCCATTCCAGCCGATTTACTAGCCATCTCCCTCCTTGGAGAATCAGCACCTTTAACCTCCTGTTCCGTACAGGTTGCAATTTGTCCTGAGGATGAACGGGAAGAGGGGGAACCAATGAGAGACTAGCTCTAGGTGTTGGGACAGGCACAGGTCACTCTATTTTCCCATCAGGAAGAAGAATTAAGCACAAGCTCAGCCTGCCCCCCAGAACCAGAAGAGGGCCTGAAGCAATCCTGCGCTTTTGCGGCCAGCTCCCAAAAAAGCGAGTTGAAAAATGGAGCTCAGGGGCACTGCAATTCACAAAACTTGCAGAGTTTTAAATGATACCTCTCGTCCACAAATATATTAAGGGAAGGCAACGAAGAGGCTTTGAAAGCAAGGCAGAATTGCAGGAAACAGATTTCAGGAGGTAGATTCGAATCGCCTTGAAAGCACATGAAAAGCGGCAAAACGTGGACAATGATGCCCTTGGCCAAAAAGGTCGTATGCGTTTTTTCCTGAATATACTCAGGAAAAAACGCATACGCCCTTTTTGGCCAACCAAGCAACCTGGAAAGGCCAATCAGCGCTCCAAAGAAGTCTGGCTTCCCAGCGGGCAAAAGGGCCATGCGGAAAAAAGTGTCCAAACCAGAACTGCACGACCGGCCATGGAGAAATGGGAGCCTTGCTTCGCTGATGGGCGGGATGTAAATTGCCAACAGCCACTCGGGAGAAGTGTACGGTGTGTCCTGAAACATCTAAAAAACACAGCTTGGAGAGCATAGGGCACTTCCACTCATGGGCGTATAAATTGGGAAAACTAAAAATCAGCAAGACACAGGCACCCCAAAGTTTAGGGCTGCTCTGTTGACAAGAACCCCCACTTCATTACACCTTAAATATCCTAGGAAAGAGAAAAATGGATAAAGAAGTTGTGGTCCTCATGTACAATGGAATATCACTCAGCCACGAAATCAACGTCATAAGGCTAGTAGCAGCACGATGAGTGGATTTAGGTACGACGATTCTAAGTGAAATAAGTCACACAGAAAAAGACACTTATCATAAGATATCACTTAGAGAGGGAATGTAAAAACCTCTACACTTGAACTGAATTACAAAACAGAAGAGAGTCACACGTTTAGAAAACACACTATGGCTGCTGAACGGGAAAGGTGAGGTGGGGTGATGCATAAAACAAGGGTTTCAAATTAGCTCCGATACCGTTCCATAAACCCAATATGTAAGAGACAAGACCTATTCCTTTTTCAGTGAACTGGACTCAACACCCCCTATTCACCGCACAAGAATATATCTGACTAGTAAGAATCCTCAAACCTATGTATTGATATCTCTCTGTAAGTGAGTCAAGGGGGTGTAAAGCGGCATAAACACAGCCGTGAAAAGCAGCTAAACCCCATTATAAAAATAAATTACTTTTCAAAACCCGTGAAACAAAGACAGTGAAAGAGAGAGAAATTCTTCCAAAATTCGTTCAGGGGCTGTGATGCAACCTGGATTGACCATATCTAGACCCACAGCTGATTGAGACATAAGGGTGGACACTCTTGGGGCTGAGAGGTTCGGTGAGGTTGGGTGAGCCAACGCAGACCCTTTCAAGTAATACTGCATGGTACCCATCCCATGGGTCCCAAATCTCCAGGTTCAAGGGCATCTTCCTACATGGAAATCAGGCATGAGAAACCCAGAAGTTGGTACACCATGTGATCGGGAAAGGTTTCTAAAACGCACCTCATTTCTCATCTCCTTTGCTCGGGTTCGCCATTCCAGCCGATTTACTAGCCATCTCCCTCCTTGGAGAATCAGAACCTTTAACCTCCTGTTCCGTACAGGTTGCAATTTGTCCTGAGGATGAACGGGAAGAGGGGGAACCAATGAGAGACTAGCTCTAGGTTTTGGGACAGGCACAGGTCACTCTATTTTCCCATCAGGAAGAAGAATTAAGCACAAGCTCAGCCTGCCCCCCAGAACCAGAAGAGGGCCTGAAGCAATCCTGCGCTTTTGCGGCCAGCTCCCAAAAAAGCGAGTTGAAAAATGGAGCTCAGGGGCACTGCAATTCACAAACCTGCAGAGTTTTAAATGATACCTCTCGTCCACAAATATATTAAGGGAAGGCAACGAAGAGGCTTTGAAAGCAAGGCAGAACTGCAGGAAACAGATTTCAGGAGGTAGATTCGAATCGCCTTGAAAGCACATGAAAAGCGGCAAAACGTGGATAATGATGCCCTTGGCCAAAAAGGGCGTATGCGTTTTTTCCTGAATATATTCAGGAAAAAACGCATACGCCCTTTTTGGCCAACCAAGCAACCTGGAAAGGCCAATCAGCGCTCCAAAGAAGTTTCGCTTCCCAGCGGGCAAAAGGGCCATGCGGAAAAAAGTGTCCAAACCAGAACTGCACGACCGGCCATGGAGAAATGGGAGCCTTGCTTCGCTGATGGGCGGGATGTAAATTGCCAACAGCCACTCGGGAGAAGTGTACGGTGTGTCCTGAAACATCTAAAGAACACAGCTTGGAGAGCATAGGGCACTTCCACTCATGGGCGTATAAATTGGGAAAACTAAAAATCAGCAAGACACAGGCACCCCAAAGTTTAGGGCTGCTCTGTTGACAAGAACCCCCACTTCATTACACCTTAAATATCCTAGGAAAGAGAAAAGTGGATAAAGAACCTGTGGTCCTCATGTACAATGGAATATCACTCAGCCATGAAATCAACGTCATAAGGCTAGTAGCAGCACGATGAGTGGATTTAGGTACGACGATTCTAAGTGAAATAAGTCACACAGAAAAAGACACTTATCATAAGATATCACTTATAGAGGGAATGTAAAAACCGCTACACTTGAACTGAATTACAAAACAGAACAGAGTCACACGTTTAGAAAGCACACTATGGCTGCTGAACGGGAAAGGTGAGGTGGGGTGATGCATCAAACAAGGGTTTCAAATTAGCTCCGATTCCGTTCCATAAACCCAATAGGTAATAAACAAGACCTACTCCTTGCTCAGTGAACTGGACTCAACACCCCCTATTCACCGGACAAGCATATATCTGACTAGTAAGAATCTTCAAACCTATGTATTGATATCTCTCTGTAAGTGAGTCAAGGGGGTGTAAAGCGGCATAAACACAGCCGTGAAAAGCAGCTACACCCCATTATAAAAATAAATTACTTTTCAAAACCCGTGAAACAAAGACAGTGAAAGAGAGAGAAATTCTTACAAAATTCGTTCAGGGCCTGTGATGCAACCTGGATTGACCATATCTAGACCCACAGCTGATTGAGACATAAGGGTGGACACTCTTGAGGCTGAGAGGTTCGGTGAGGTTGGGTGAGCCAACAGAAACCCTTTAAAGTAATACTGCATGGTACTCATCCCATGGGTCCCAAATCTCCAGGTTCAAGGGCATCTTCCTACGTCGAAAACATGCATGAGAAACCCAGAAGATGGTACACCGTGTGATCGGAAATGTTTCTAAAACGCACCTCATTTCTCATCTCCTTGTGCTCGGGTCCGCCATTCCAGCCACTTTACTAGCCATCTCCCTCCTTGGAGAATCAGCACCTTTAACCTCCTTTTCCATACACGATGCTATTTGTCCTGAGGATGAACGGGAAGAGGGGGAACCAATGAGAGACTAGCTCTAGGTGTTGGGACAGGCACAGGTCACTCTATTTTCCCATGAGGAAGAAGAATTAACCACAAGCTCATCCTGCCCCCCAGAACCAGAACAGGGCCTGAAGCAATCCTGCACTTTTGCGGCCAGCTCCCATAAAAGCGACTTGAAAACTGGAGCTCAGGGGCACTGCAATTCACAAACCTGCAGAGTTATAAATGACAACTCTCGTCCACAAATATATTGAGGGAAGGCAACGAAGAGGAATTGAAAGCAAGGCAGAATTGCAGGAAACAGATTTCAGGAGGTAGATTCGAATCACCTTGAAAGCACATGAAAAGCGGCAAAACGTGGAAAATGATGCCCTTGGGCAAAAAGGGCGTATGCGTTTTTTCCTGAATATATTCAGGAAAAAACGCATACGCCCTTTTTGGCCCACCAAGCAACCTGGAAAGGCAAATCAGCGCTACAAAGTAGTCTCGCTTCCCATCGGTCAAAAGGGCCATGCTGAAAAATGTGTCAAAACCAGAAATGCAGGACAGGCCATGGAGAAATGGGAGCCTTGCTACGCTGATGGGCGGGATGTAAATTGCCAACAGCCACTCTGGAGAAGTGTACGGTGTGTCCTGAAACATCTAAAAAACACAGCTTAGAGAGCATAGGGCACTTCCACTCATGGGTGTATAAATTGGGAAAATTAAAAATCAGCAAGACCCAGGCACCCCAAAGTTTAGGGCTGCTCTGTTGACAAGAACCCCCACTTCATTACACCTTAAATATCCCAGGAAAGAGAAAAATGGATAAAGAAATTTTGGTCCTTATGTAAAATGGAATATCACTCAGCCATGAAATCAATGTCATAAGACTAGTAGCAGCATGATGAGTGGATTTAGGTACGAAGATCTAAGAGAAATACGTCACACAGAAAAAGACACTTATCATAAGATATCACTTATAGAGGGAATGTAAAAACCGCTACACTTGAACTGAATTACAAAACAGAAGAGAGTCACACGTTTAGTTAACACAGTATGGCTGCTGAACGGGAAAGGTGAGGTGGGGTGATGCATAAAACAGGGGTTTCAAATTAGCTCCAATACCGTTCCATAAACCCAATAGGTAATAGACAAGACCTACTCCTTGCTCAGTGAACTGGACTCAACACCCCCTATTCACCGCACAAGACTATATCTGACTAGTAAGAATCTTAAACCCTATGTATTGACATCTCTCTGTAAGTCAGTCAAGTGGGTGTAAAGCGGCATAGACACAGCAGTGAAAAGCAGCTAAACCCCATTATAAAAATAAACTACTTTTAAATACCCATGAAACAAAGACTTTGAAAGAGAGAGAAATTCTCACACAATTCATTCAGGGGCTGTGATGCAACCTAGATTGACCATATGTAGATCCACAGCTGGATGAGACATAAGGGTGGACACCTTTGGGGCTGAAGGCTCCTTCCCTAGTTACCAGATTGGGGAACGTGGTAAGGCTGCCGCCCTCTGGCCGTTACCTGCCAAAGCAGCTTTCAAACCTGTGCTAATGGTCACTTCATATGAACAAGTACTTCAGGGCTGTAAATGAAACCTGCCTTCAAAGTGTCTTGAGGGAGATAATGGCCAAAAATTTTCAAAATGTGACACTTACTTTAAGAAAACACTTTGAAGAACTAAGCTATAATCACAGTTTGATAAATAGAAAGGGCATGCTTTAAAGCTCAATTTCAACAGATTTTGGGACACATGCAAATTCAACCACAGAGAGGTATCAGCTCGCACCTGTTAGAATAACCATCAGCAAGAAAACTACAAACAATAAATATTGAAGGTGTTTTGGAGAAATGCATACCCTCAATTTTAAGTGGGACGTAATCTGGAAAGAGCCACTAATGAGTACTGAATGGTGGTGCCTTTAAAACGTACACACTGAGCTACCATATGATACAGCAAGCCCACTCCTTGGCCTATAACATAAGAAGATAGAACTGGAAAGACACAGGCAAGAAAATATGCATTGCAGCAGTATTACAATAGCCAAGACATGGAGGCAACCAGAAAGTCCATCAAGAGGTGCGTGGCCAAAGAAGAACTGGTACACGTACAGATGGAATATTAGCCAGGGAAAAAAATGAAACAATGCCATTTGCAGCACCATGTATGATTCTTGAGGTAATCAGGCAAATTGTACTAAGTCAGAAAGCCAAAGACACATATCCTATAATATCACTTATAGGTCTTAGCTAAAAATTGATACCAATGAAGATATTTCCACAGAGAAATGCAATCACAGATTCATTAAACAAACTTATGGTTCAGCAAATGGATAGGTGTGAGGATTGGATACATTCGGATATTGGGGTTAAGATAGATATAGAAACACATGTGAAATATGTAATCACCAAAGACCTATGTAATACCAAGACAAGACTGCTCAACATTGTGTCATAACCTACATAGGAAAATGATGCAAAGAAGAATAGATATATGTATATGTTTAAAAGAACCACATCTTGCACACCTAGAAGAAACAAAACATTTTAATCAAATTTGCTTTGACAAAAAATAAAAATTAAATTAAAAAAAGAACAAGAAGTAATGAGACATAAACTTAAGGGGCTTTTTGCTGGCACATTGCATTCTAATTTACAACCAGAACATGACTTCCATTAAGGCTCTGTCATCACTAATAAAGCAGCTTTATAAGCAATGTTGAAGGTAGCTTAAAAGAAGTCTCACTAATTATTGATAGTAACAAGGAAACAAAGAAAAGTAAAAATCTCACTGCAAAAAGTATACATAGGGTAAGGATAGTAGATCAAACACTTATTAAACTTCTTTAAAGAATAAAAGACAACAGTAGTATGTTTTTTTAAAAAGAGAGGGCCCAAATAAATCTGAAATGAAAGAGATGATGTTACAACAGACAGACACCACAGAAATACAAAGTATCCTAAGATACACACAGGGTAACTCAGGGCTCAGACTGGACAGAGCCCACTCTCCAGTCCCCTGTACATGACTTACAGGAGCCTCAGGAACTGAGGAGGGGGTCCCTGAGGAGAGGCTCAAGATAGAATATGGTAGGCATTAACATGACTGCATTCATCTTAAACATGCCTGAACTACATTCACACGAGATGATTTTGTCCTGTATGTACATCGGCACCTCTAGTCAGAACTGCAGATCTTTGGCTTCAACACCTCTACTGACAACATTAGCTTCACCTGCTGTGGACCGTCTCCTATAGGATTTCTAGAACCACAAAACATCGAAGCTTCACAGGACCCAGAGTCTGTGTGACTCCACGCAGAGTCTCAGAGTCTCAACTCCACTCAGATACTCCACTCATGGAGGGCACAAACAAAGTAGTGTGCACATCAGGACCCAGGGGAAGGAGCAGTGACCCTGTAGGAGAATGACCAGAACTACCTGCTACTTTTAGAGGGTCTCCTGCAGAGGCAGGTGGTGGCTGTGGCTGTGGCTCACCGTGAGGACAACGACACTAGCAGCAGAAGTTCTGGGAAATAGTCCTTGGTGTGAGCCCTCCCAGAGTCCGCCATTAGCCCCACCAAGAGCAAGGTAGGCTCCAGTGCTGGGTCGCCTCAGGCCAAACAACCAACAGGGAGGGAACCCAGCCCCATGCATCAGCAGACAAGCGGATTAAACTTTTTATTAAAGTTTTATTTAATCCGCAGACAAGCGGATTAAAGCTCTGCCCACCAAAGCAACACCCAGCTCTACCCACCACCAGTCCCTCCCATCAGGAAACTTGCACAAGCCTCTAAGATAGACTCATCCACCAGAGAGCAGACAGCAGAAGAAGAACTACAATTCTGCAGCCTGTGGAAGGAAAACCACATTCACAGAAAGATAGACAAAATGAAAAGGCAGAGGACTTTATACCAGATCAAGGAACAAGATAAAACCCCAGAAAAAAAAAAAAACGAAATGACGTGGAGATAGGGAACCTTCCAGAAAAAGAATTCAGAATAATGATAGTGAAGTTGAGCCAAGACCTTGGAAAAAGAAAGGAGGCAAAGATCGAGACGACGCAAGAAATTCTTAACAAAGACCTAGAAGAATTAAGGAACAAACACCTAGAAGAATTAAAGAACAAACAAACAGAGGTGAACAATGTAATAACTGAAATGAAAAATATACTAGAAGGAATCAGTAGCAGAATAACTGTGGCAGAAGAACGGATAAGTGACCTGGAAGACAGAAAGGTGGAAATCACTGCCATGGAACAGAATAAAGAAAAAGAATGAAAATAAATGAAGACACCCCAAGAGTCCTCTGGGACAACATTAAACACAACAACATTCGCATGATAGGGGTCCCAGAAGGAGAAGAGAGAGAAAGGACCCGAGAATATATTTGAAGAGATTATGGTCAAAAACTTCCCTAGCATGGGAAAAGAAATAGCCACCCAAGTCCAGAAGCACAGAGAGTCCCAGGCAGGATAAACCAAAGGAGAAAAATGACAAGACACATAGTAATCAAATTGACAAAAATTAACGACAAAGAAAAATTATTGAAAGCAGCAAGGGAAAAATGACAAATAACATACAAGGGAACTCCCATAAGGATAACAGCTGATTTCTCAGCAGAAAATCTCCAAGCCAGAAGGGAGTGGCATGATCAATTTAAAGTGATGAAAGGGAAGAACCTACAACCAAGAGTACTCCACCCTGCAAAGATCTCATTCAGATTTGATGGAGAAATCAAAAGCCCTACAGACAAGCAAAAGCTAAGAGAATTCAGCAGCATGAAACCAGCTCTACACCAAATGCTAAAGGAACTTCTCTAAGTGGGAAACACAAGAGAAGAAAAGGACCCACCAAGACAACCCCATAACAATTAAGAAAATAGTAATAGGAACATACATATCGATAATTACCTTAAATGTGAATGCACTAAATGTCCCAACCAAAAGACACAGGCTCGCTGAATGGATACAAAAACAAGACCCATATATATGCTGTCTACAAGAGACCCATTTCAGACCTAGGGACACATACAGACTGAAAGTGAGGCGATGGAAAAATATACTCTATGCAAATGAAAATCAAAAGAAACCTGGAGTAGCAATACTCATATCAGATAAAATAGAATTTAAAATAAAGAATGTTACAAGAGACAAGGAAAGACACTACATAATGGTCAAGGGATCAATCCAAGAAGAAGATATAACAATTATAAATATATATGTACCCAACATAGGAGCACCTCAATGTATAAGGCAACAGCTAACAGCTATAAAAGAGGAAATCAACAGTAACACAATAATAGTGGGGGACTTTAACAGCTCACTTACACCAGTGGAGATCAGCCAGACAGAAAATTAATAAGGAAACACAAGCTTTAAATGACACAATAGACCAGATAGAGTTAATTGATATTTATAGGACATTCCATCCAAAAACAGCAGATTACACGTTCTTCTTAACTGCACACGGAACATTCTCCAGGATAGATCACATCTTGGGTCACAAAGCCTCAGTAAATTTAAGAAAACTGAAATCATGTCAAGCAGCTGTTCCGACCACAATGCTATGAGATTAGAAATCAATTACATGGAAAAAAACCGTAAAAAACACAAACACATGGAGGCTAAACTATACGTTACTAAATAACCAAGAGATCACTGAAGAAATCAAAGAGGAAATCAAAAACTACCTAGAGACAAATGACAACAAAAACACGATGTTCCAAAACCTATGGGATGCGGCAAAAGCAGTTCTAAGAGGGAAGTTTATAGCAATACAAGCCTACCTCAAGAAACAAGAAAAATCTCAAATAAACAATCTAACCTTACACCTAGAGGAACTAGAGAAAGAAGAACAAAACCCAAAGTTAGTAGAAGGAAAGAAATCTTAAAGATCAGAGCAGAAATAAATGAAATAGAAACAAAGAAAACGAAAGCAAAGATCAATAAAACTAAAAGCTGGTTCTTTGAGAAGATAAGCAATAATGATCAACCTTTAGCCAGACTCAAGAAAAAGAGGGAGAGGACTCAAATCAACAAAATTAGAAGTGAAAAAGGAGAAGTTACAACAGATACCACAGGAATACAAAGCATCCTAAGAGACTACTACACGCAACTCTATGCCAATAAAATGGACAACCTGGAAGAAATGGACAAATTCTTAGAAAGGGATAACCTTCCAAGACTGAACCAGGAAGAAATAGAAAATATGAACAAACCTATCACAAGCAAGGAAATTGAAACTGTGATTAAAAATCTTCCAACAAACAAAAGTCCAGAACCAGATGGCATCACAGGTGAATTCTATCAAACATTAGGGAAGAGCTAACAGCCAACCTTCTCAAATTCTTCAAAACAATTGCAGGGGAAGGAACACTCCCAAACTCATTCTATGAGACCACCATCACCCTGATACCAAAATCAGACAGAGATACTACAAGGAAAGAAAATTATAGACCAATATCACTGATGAATATAGATGTAAAAATCCTCAATCAAATACTAGCAAACAGAATCGAACAACACATTAAAAGGATCATACACCATGATCAAGTGGGGTGTATCCCAGGGATGCAAGGATTCTTCAATATACACAAATCAATGTGATACACCGTATTAACAAATTGTAGAATAAAACCATATGATCATCTCAATAGATGAAGGAAAAGATTTTGTGAAAATTCAACACCCATTTACGATAAAAACTCTGCAGAGTGTGGGCATAGAGGGAAACTACCTCAACATAATAAAGGTCATATATGACAAACCCGCAGCAAACACCATTCTCAATGGTGAAAAACTGCAAGCGTTTCCTCTAAGATCAGGAACAAGACGAGGATGTCCACTCTCACCACTGCTATTCAACATAGTTTTGGAAGTCCTAGCCATGGCAATCAGAGAAGAAAAAGAAATAAAAGGAATACAAAAAGGAAAAGAAGGAGTAAAATTGTCACTGTTTGCAGATGACATGATATCATAGATAGAGAATCCTAAAGATGCCACCAGAAAACCACTGGAGCTAATCAATGAATCTGGTAAAGTTGCAGGATACAAAATTAATGCACAGAAATTGCTTGCATTCCTATACACTAACAATGAAAGATCAGAAAGAGAAATTAAGGAAACAATCCCATTACCACTGCAACAAAAAGAATAAAATACCTAGGAATAAACCTACCTAAGGAAGTAAAAGACCTGTACTCAGAAAACTATAAGACGCTGATGAAAGAAATCAAAGATGATATAAACAGATGGAGACATATACCATGTTCTTGGATTAGAAGAATCAATATTGTGAAAATGACTATACTACCCAAAGCAATCTACAGATTTAATGCAATCCCGATCAAAATACCTTTGGCATTTTCTACAGAACAAGAAAAAAAAATCTTAAAATTTGTAGGGAGACACAAAAGACCCTGGATAGCCAAAGCAGTCTTGAGGGGGAAAAAAAGAGCTGGAGGAATCAGACTTCCAGACTTCAGACTATATTACAAAGCTACAGTAATCAAGATAATATGGTACTGACACAAAAACAGAAATATAGGTCAATAGAACAGGATAGAAAGCACAGAGATAAACCCACGTACCTATGGTTAACTAATCTATGACAAAGGAGGCAAGGGTATACAACGGAGAAAAGACAGTGTCTTCAGTAAGTGGTGCTGGGAAAACTGGACAGCTACATGTAAAAGAATGAAATTAGAACACTCCCTAACACCATACACAAAAATAAACTCAAAATGGATTAGAGACCTAAATATAAGACCAGCCACTATAAAACTCTTAGAGGAAAACATAAGCAGAACAGTCTATGACATAAATCACAGCAAGATCCTTTTTGACCCACCTCCTAGAGAAATGGAAATAAAAACAAAAATTAAAAAATGGGACCTAATGAAACATAAATTCTTTTGCACAGCAAAGGAAAACATAAGCAAGATGAAAAGACAACCATCAGAATGGGAGAAAATATTTTCAAATGAAGCAAATGGCAAATGATTAATCTCCAAAAAGCAGCTCATGTAGCTCAATATCACAAAACCAAACAACCCAATCCAAAAATGGGCAGAAGACCTAAATAGACATTTCTCCAAAGAAGATATACAGGTTGCCAACAAACACATGAAAGGATGCTGAACATCACTAATCATTAGAGAAATGCAAATCAAAACTACAGCGAGGTATCACCTCACACCAGTCAGAATGGCCATCATCAAAAAATCTACCAACAATAAATGCTGGAGAGGCATTAATTGGAGAAAAGGGAACCCTCTTGCACTGTTGGAGGGAATGTAAATTGATATAGCCACTAGGGAGAATTATATGAAGGTTCCTTGAATACTAAAAATAGAACTACCATACAACCCAGCAAACCCACTCCTGGACATTTACCCTGAGAAAACCATAATTCAAAAAGAGTCATGTACCACAATGTTCACTGTAGCTCTATTTACAATAGCCAGGACATGGAAGCAACCTAAGTGTCCATCAACAGATAAATGGATAAAGAAGATGTGGCACATATATACAATGGAACATGATTCAGCCATAAAAAGAAACGAAATTGAGTTATTTTTAGTGAGGTGGATGGATCTAGAGTCTGTCCTACAGAGTGAAGTAAGTCAGAAAGGGAAAAACAAACACTGTATGCTAACACATATATATGGAATCTAAAAAAAAAAGTTTATGTAGAACCTAGGGGCAGGAAAGGATTAAGGACACAGACGTAGAGAAAGGACTTGAGGACATGGGGAGGGGGAAGGGTAAGCTGGGACAAAGTGAGAGAGTGGTATGGACATATATACACTACCAAATGTAAAATTGATAGCTACTGGGAAGCAGCCACATAGCACAGGGAGATCAGCTCTGTGCTTTGTGACCACCTAAAAGGGTGGGATAAGGGAGTGAGAGGGAGGTGCAAGAGGGAGGGGATATGGTGTTATATGTATACGCATAGCTGATTCACTTTTTTATACAGCAGAAACTAACACACAATTGTAAAGCAATTATACTCCAATAAAGATGTAAAAGAAAAAAAAAAAAAAAGAAAGCCCAGAGATAAACCTACACACCTATGACCCACTAATCTATGACAAAGGAGGCAAGGATATACAATGGAGAAAAGACAGTCTCTTCAATAAGTGGTGCTGGGAAAAATGGACAGCTACATGTAAAAGAATGAAATTAGAACACTCCCTAACACGATACACAAAAAATAAACTCAAAATGCATTAGAGACCAAAATGTGAGACCGGACACTAGAAAACTCTTAGAGGAAAACATAGGAAGAATACTCTTTGACATAAATCACAGCAAGGTCTTTTTTGATCCACCTCCTAGAGTAATGGAATAAAAAACAATAATAAACAAATGGGAGCAAATGAAACCTAAAAGCTTTTGCAAAGCAAAGGAAACTACAAACAAGACGAAAAGACAACCCTCAGAATGGGAGAAAATATTTGCAAACGAATCAATGGACAAAGGATTAATCTCCAATGTATATAAACAGCTCATGCAGCTCAACAGTAAAAAAACAAACAACCCAATCCAAAAATGGGGAGATGACGTAAATAGACATTTGTCCCAAGAAGACATACAGATGACCAAGAAGCACATGAAAAGCTGCTCAACATCACTAATTATTAGAGAAATATAAACCAAAACTACAATGAGTTATCACCTCACACGAGTTAGAATGGGCATCATCAGAAAATCTACAAACAACAAATGCTGGAGAGGGTGTGGAGAAAAGGGAACCCTCTTACACTATTTGTGGAAATGTAAGTTGATACAGTCACTATGGAGAACAGTATGGAGGTTCCTTAAAAAACTAAATATAGAATTACCATATGACCCAGCAATCCCACTACTGGCCATATACCCAGAGAAAACCATAATTCAAAAAGACATATTCAAAAAAAAAAAAAAAAAGACATATTCACCACAATGTTCACTGCAGCACTATTCACAATACCCAGGTCATGGAAGCAACCTAAGTGCCCATAGACAGACGAACGGAAAAGATGTGCTACATATATAAAATGCAATATTTCTCAGCCATAAAAAGGAATGAAGTTGCGTCATTTGTAGAGACGTGGATAGATCTAGAGACTGTCATACAGAGTGAAGTAAGTCAGAAAGAGAAAAACAAATATCGTATATTAACGCATACATGTGGAACCTAGAAAAATGGTACAGATGATCCGGTTTGCAAGGCAGAAATAGAGACACAGATGTATAGAACAAATGTATGGACACCAAGGGGGAAAAGTGGCAGGGTGGTGGTGGTGGGATGAATTGCGAGCCTGGGATTGACATATATACACTTATATGTATAAAATAGATAACCAATAAGAACCTGCTGTATGAAAAAATGAATAAAATAAATTCAAAAATTAAAAAATAATTAGTACTTAAAAAAATAAAACAGAAAAAAAAGTTCTGTCCTTCCCATAGACATATTTATATGAATGAATTATTTCCATGCTTATATCCATAAATACAAAAAGAGGAATAAAATTTACCTTGAACCAAAAAAGAAAAAAACAAAAACAGAACCCACCGGTCATACAGAGGAAAACCCTATCAGGGCACTTGCTCCAGTGGTAAACAATTCTGAAGTTGGTCACAGGTGGGGAATCATTTCCCATGCAGCCAGCAGCCCCAACACAAGGAGCGTCCTCATTGCAAAGCTGGGGGACCGTGAGGAGGCGTCTCTGAGTAAATGTGAGCTGAGCCCCAGGCCAGTTGCTGCTGAACTTTTCCCACCCTTCCCAGGTAAAACACCTGAATGTGTGCAAAGACTTTAAAAGCTAGAGGAAGGGGCTTGGACACGCAGGCTGACTTGGTGCCTGCAGGCCAGCCAGGATGGTCCTGGCTCCGGGCACTCGTCTGGAAGCTTTCCATTTCCCTGCCTGAGGTACCCCTCCTGTCCCGGCCCCCACTGCTTTTTTCCTTCCTCACCTCTGCCCGGGGAGAAATTCCAGCAGGAAATATCGGTGACACATCCTCTTCTTTAGCAGGTGGCAGCCCGGCAACTCCTGCAGGAAGTCCAGCAGAGCCCCAGTCACACCGGGCCACTCATAGAGCCGTGGGCCCTACTCCCTCCCACCATCCCAACCCCAAGACTGCTGACGGGGCAGAGAATATGGCGTCAGGCACAGCTGCAGAGGCTTTTGCTGCCTGGAGGGGTGTTTATATTGACCTCAACCCAGGCACACCTGGGAAGGCCTGGCCGGCCGTGTCAGGCTGCAAAGGTCAGCTAATCCTCGCCCCTCAGGGGCTCAGAGTTGCAGAAAATGGGCCTTCCTGCAGCGGCCAGATCCAAGGAACAGGTGTAGGGTCCCGAGAGTCAGGATAGATAAGGGGCGGCAGCCCTGGCTTGTTTTCTAATCATTTCATCTGGTCCATGAGTGGGAGACAACTTCAAGAAGACCCTCTGCTAATGAGAGGAACCCAGGAGTCAGGGAGAGGAGGGGTGGTGGGTGGAGACAGAGGCCTGGTGCCCCGGCTGCAGTGGAAGCCCCTGGAAGACCAGGCAGAGGGAGGCCGCACAGAGTGAAGCCTAGGGTCACAGACCTGTTGGAGCTGCTGTTTGTTAGTTCAAGCTCTGCTCTGAGGTGCTCTGTGTCAGCTCTGAGCTACAGTTGTGCTGGGGGTGCTCTGCAATGAGGGCTATGTGCACGGTTCCTGTGTGCCCAGCCCTGCCAGGGTACCTGTCCAGGGGAGCTCCATATCCAGGGAGGGGCCTGCCCACGAGAGCCCTGTGGGCTGCTGCATACCTGCCCAGGTGAGCTCCATATCCTGGGAGGGGCCTGACCATGAGGGCCCCATGGGTTGCTGGGTACATGCCCAGGTGAACTCCATATCGTGGGAGTGGCCTAACACTGAGAGTCCCATGGGCTGCTGGGTACCTGCCCAGGTGAGCTCCATATCCTGGGAGGGGCCTGACCACAAGAGCCCCGTGGGCTGCTGGGTACCTGGTAGAGGACGACAGGACAGTCAGTGAAGCCGCAGAGGATATACATCTAGTAGTTCCAAATTCCTACACCCTGCTGGTCATTCTACCATACACCAGGACATGGTATTCTGTATTAGACTTCAATGATGCCTTCTTCTGTATTCCATTAGTCCCAGAGTCACAAGAAATTTTGGCTGTGAGTGGCAGGACTCAACATACAACAAAAACAATGCTGCTGGGCCGTCCTGCCCCAGGGGTTCAAAAATCCCCACACCATCTTTTGGGAAACGTTAGCTAAAGACCTAAAAGATCTACCTCTGGAGAAGGGAACCCTCCTTCAATATGCAGATGACATTCTGATCACCAGCCCGACTAAGGAGGCCTCTGAACTACCTAGCCAATAAAAGATAGAAGGTGTCCAAGAAAAAGGCTCAAATATCACAAACTAAGGTGACCTTCCTGGGTTTCATTCACACAGAAGGTCGGAGAAGCCCACCCCAGGAAAGGGAAGAAGCCATTTGCAGCCTCACCCTTCCTAAAACTAGAAGACAGCTTAGGGGTTCCTGGGGAGACCGGGGTTTGCTGCATCTGGATCCCTAACTACAGTCCAATAACTGGGCCTCTATATGAAACACTGAAAGGAAAAGATGATGATACTTTTGAATAGAATCCAGAAGCAGCCTTTCAAGAAGGGAAAGTGCAGTCAATTCAGACCCTTGCCCTGGACCTCCCTAAGTTAGCTAAACCCTTTGACCTTTACATTCCTGGTCCAAGGCGAATCACCCTTGGAGTATTAGTGCAAAAACTGGGACCACTTGAAATGGAACAATGCAAGAATGCCCTCCAGGCATTGGCCAGCCACTCCATCTGACCAGGATACTGGGGGTATCTAAAAACCTGGAAATCAGCAGCCCGCAAGGCCAGCTCCCTCCTAAGGGTAAAGGATGCCACTTGGTGATCCTAACCACCCACCATGCCCTGAAGTTGCAGGATTGCTCCGTGGGCACAATGGCCTCGAGTGAGGAGGCCGTCCAACACCAACCTCCAGAGAGACAACCGGGGGCAATGGGCCCCCATGACGACTCGTGTGACCGTCACTTGACCTGGAGTTTCTCTCAGAAAACAACAAGAGTGTGCCCCAAAAGAGCAGACTATTGCTTACAGGACTTACTGCACCCAGAGCGGAGCTAATAAACTTGGCAGGGGAACCGTAAATAACGCTGCCACCATAGAAAAGCCTACAGACACCGCGGTGACGGAGGCCAATGAGACCGGCTGTACTCCTGGCTACTTCAAAAGGCCGTTGACTGAGTGGCCGTCATGGTCCTGGATCACCACCAGCCCTGGACTGTCTGGGAGTTGAGCAAGCAGAGCTCTGATACCTGGTGCTGTTTGTACGTTAATTCAGTGACCTAACTGAAGAAAGCGCAGACTACTGGTCAGAGCATCTAGGCTGGCAGAAACCGTCAGCCTAAGGGGGTCGAACCAATGTGGAGCAGCGTAAAACCGCCCACCCCCCCACAACGTCTCTGAACATCTCTTTCCTGGACCCTTAAAGGTCATTAGAATCTATGAAACTTCCAATGCTGGTGCTCAGGCAGACGAGCAGTGAGGGAGGAGGCCTGGGGACAATCAACCTCACCTGGAGGCTGCTGGAGAGAAGTCCTGCCCCTCCCCCCAGGTATGAGGACACCCAACTCAGCACGAAGCATTTACAGAAGAGGTGTCTGCACCCTCAGCGCCCCACGAATGAGGAATGGGACAAAAGGCAGAGGAGGGCTTTGTCACTGGCAAAGCCCATTAAAAATTCCTGGGAGATAAAAATAGAATCTGGGCAATAAAATAAAGTCTAACCATTTTTTCCTTTGTACTTTGTCTAATTTCACTTGCTCCTAGGTTTCCACATGCAGAGGTCCCACACCCGGCACTTCAGATCCGATTTCCTAGTGCAAAATGGCTGGGCCGACACCTCAGCTCGTGGGGCCCCGTGCAGACTCTGCGACATAGAGCCTGAGCTCCAGCCAACCCGGCCCTCGAGAGCTCTGCCCCCTCCCTCCCGCTGATGCTGACAGGATCCCTACACAGCAGCCCGGCCCACAACCCGCAGGGGAACACACACTCTCACCTCTCCATTCTCTGATTAAAATATAAAATTTTCCTTTGCTTCTGAACCAAAGTCAGTCTCGATCTGTTGGCTCCAATGACACTGGGCAGGGAGACCCTTGTTGGGGCCCACTCTGCAGGATCAGTAACAGAATTTGAGAACATTGTAACTTCAATGAACAGATGTGTGAGCCAAACTGTAATTAACATAGAGCAGTGTATAAGGCTCGTGTAAAATAAGATGTTTCTAACACTTCCATTTGATATTTCCATCACTTTATTATAAGCAAGTTCAGTGGAGGGGTTTGTCTTATTTGTCAGGTCAACAGTAGTGAAATGCAGTGATTTCTTTCCAAGGATGTACATCTAATAATCTTGGTTGAAGTTTCAACCTTGTTTTGAATGATTTTCCATTGAAAATGATACCTCTCTTTCAGCTCCTAGATTTCTGAGAAGTATAAAATCTTATATTTTTTTATTACCAAAGGGGAAAGGTGGGAGGAGGGATAAATTAACAGTTTCGGATTAACATATACACACTGCTATGTATAAAATATATCATCAACAAGGATCTACTGTATAGCACAGGGAACTATACTCAATATTTTTTAATGACCCCTAAGGGGAAATAATCTGAAAAACAATAGATATCTCTATCGACATCATCTATCAACTACAGATAAAATGGAAACTAAAGGAGGCCGATGGTGAGCGTTTCTGAACCTGAAGACTTCAATCATCTAAAGTTCGGACTCTGCCTACAGCCCAAGTCCCTTAATGAACACACATGTACCAGTAGCTTAAAAATTCCCCAGATTGGAGCTTGGGGAGACACTGATTTGGAAAAATCCCTGGTGTTCGCCTTACATACACGGGACCTTTCCTACAGCTAAAACATGCCTGTGACACCCAGAAGATGGAACACGGTTGGATCAGGAAGATTTTGGAAAAGGAACCAAAACTCCTAATTTCCTGGTTGTTGGATTCACCCCTCCAGCCTTTTTCCTTAAAATCTCCCCACTTGAGGATGTCAGCACCTTCAACATCCAGTTGCACAGAATTTGGAATTTGTCCAAAGGAAGAAGGGGAAGGAGGAGAAACAAGGAGAGCCAAGCCCTAGATGCTCGGACAGGCACATGTCACTGTAATTTCCAATCAGGAAGAAGAATTAAGCAAAGGCTTAGCCTGCCACTGAGAACCAGAGCAGGGCCAGAAGCAAACCAGTGGCTCTGCGGGAAGCTCCCAAAAAGCGAGTTGAAAAATGGAGCTCAGAGGCACTGCAATTCACAAACCTGCAGAGTTTTAAATTATAACTATCGTCCAAAACTATATTGAGGGAAGGCAACGAAGAGGCTTTGAAAGCAAGGCAGAATTGCAGGAAACAAATTTCAGGAGTTAGATTCGAATCGCCACTAAAGCACATGAAAAGCGGCCAAACGTCGACAAGGATGCACTTGGCCAAAAAGGGCGTATGCGTTTTTTCCTGAATAAATTCAGAAAAAAACGCATAGGCCCTTTTTGGCCAACCAAGCAAGCCGGAAATGCAAATCAGCACTACAAAGAGGTCTCACTTCCCATCGGTCAAAAGGAACTTCGTAAAAAAGTGTAAAAACAAGAAATGCAGGAGAGGCCAAGGAGGAAAGGGAGCCTTGTTACACAGATGGGCGGGATGTAAATTGCCAATGGCGAGTCTGGAGAAGGGTATGGTGTTTCCTAAAACATCTAAAAAACAGAGCTAGAGAGAATAGGGCACTTCCACTCATGGAAGTACAAATTGGGAAAACTAAAAATCAAAAAGACACAGGCACCACAAAGTTTAGGGCTGCTCTGTTGACAAGAACCCCCACTTCATTACACCTTAAATATCCTAGGAAAGAGAAGAATGGATAAAGAAGTTGTGGCCCTCATGTACAATGGAATATCACTCAGCCATGAAATCAACGTCATAAGGCTAGTAGCAGCACGATGAGTGGATTTAGGTACGACGATTCTAAGTGAAATAAGTCACACATAAAAGACACTTATCATAAGATATCACTTATAGAGGCAATATAAAAACCGCTACACTTGAACTGAATTACAAAACAGAACAGAGTCACACGTTTAGAAAACACACTATGGCTGCTGAACGGGAAAGGTGAGGTGGGGTGATGCATAAAACAAGGGTTTCAAATTAGTTCCGATACCGTTCCATGAACCCAATATGTAATAGACAAGACCTACTCCTTGCTCAGTGAACTGGACTCAACACCCCCTATTCACCGCACAAGAATATATCTGACTAGTAAGAATCTTCAAACCTATGTATTGATATCTCTCTGTAAGTGAGTCAAGGGGGTGTAAAGCGACATAAACACAGCCGTGAAAGGCAGCTAAACCCCATTATAAAAATAAATTACTTTTCAAAACCCGTGAAACAAAGACAGTGAAAGAGAGAGAAATTCTTACAAAATTCGTTCAGGGATTGTGATGCAACCTGGATTGACCATATCTAGACCCACAGCTGATTGAGCCATAAGGGTGGACAATCTTGGGGCTGAGAGGTTTGGTGAGGTTGCGAGAGCCAACGCAGTCCCTTTAAAGTAATACTGCATGGTACCCATCCCATGGGTCCCAAATCTCCAGGTTCAAGGGCAACTTACTACGTCGAAAACATGCATGAGAAACCCAGAAGATGGTACACCGTGTGATCGGGAAAGGTTTCCAAAACGCACCTCATTTCTCATCTCCTTGTGCTCGGGTTCCCGATGCCAGCCGCTTTACTAGCCATCTCCCTCCTTGGAGAATCAGCACCTTTAATCTCCTGTTCCGTACAGGTTGCAATTTGTCCTGAGGATGAACGGGAAGAGGGGAACCAATGAGAGACTAGCTCTAGGGGTTGGGACAGGCACAGGTCACTCTATTTTCCCATCAGGAAGAAGAATTAACCACAAGCTCAGCCTGCCCCCCAGAAACAGAAGAGGGCCTGAAGCAATCCTGCACTTTTGCGGCCAGCTCCCAAGAAAGAGACTGGAAAAATGGAGCTCAGGGGCACTGCAATTCACAAACCTGCAGAGTTATAAATGATAACTCTCGTCCACAAATATATTGAGGGAAGGCAACGAAGAGGATTTGAAAGCAAGGCAGAATTGCAGGAAACAGATTTCAGGAGGTAGATTCGAATCGCCTTGAAAGCACATGAAAAGCGGCAAAACGTGGACAATGATGCCCTTGGCCAAAAAGGGCGTATGCGTTTTTTCCTGAATATATTCAGGAAAAAACGCATACGCCCTTTTTGGCCAACCAAGCAACCGGGAAAGGCAAATCAGCGCTCCAAAGAAGTCTCGCTTCCCAGCGGGCAAAAGAGCCATGCGGAAAAAAGTGTCCAAACCAGAATTGCAGGACAGGCCATGGAGAAATGGGAGCCTTGCTACGCTGATGGGCGGGATGTAAATTGCCAACAGCCACTCTGGAGAAGTGTACGGTGTGTCCTGAAACATCTAAAAAACACAGCTTGGAGAGCATAGGGCACTTCCACTCATGGGCGTATAAATTGGGAAAACTAAAAATCAGCAAGACACAGGCACCCCAAAGTTTAGGGCTGCTCTGTTGACAAGAACCCCAACTTCATTACACCTTAAATATCCTAGGAAAGAGAAAAGTGGATAAAGAACTTGTGGTCCTCATGTACAATGGAATATCACTCAGCCATGAAATCCACGTCATAAGGCTAGTAGCAGCACGATGAGTGGATTTAGGTACGACGATTCTAAGTGAAATAAGTCACACAGAAAAAGACACTTATCATAAGATATCACTTATAGAGGGAATGTAAAAACCGCTACACTTGAACTGAATTACAAAACAGAACAGAGTCACACGTTTAGAAAACACACTATGGTTGCTGAACGGGAAAGGTGAGGTGGGGTGATGCATAAATCAAGGGTTTCAAATTATCTCAGATACTGTACCCAATATGTAGTAGACAAGACCTACTCCTTGCTCAGTGAACTGGCCTCAAAACCCCCTATTCACCGCACAAGAACATATCTGACTAGTAAGAATCTTCAAACCTATGTATTGATATCTCTCTGTAAGTGAGTCAATTGGGTGTAAAGCGGCCTAAACACAGCCGTGAAAAGCAGCTAAACCCCATTATAAAAATAAATTACTTTTCAAAACCCGTGAAACAAAGACAGTGAAAGAGAGAGAAACTCTTACAAAATTCGTTCAGGGGCTGTGATGCAACCTGGATTGACCATATCTAGACCCACAGCTGATTGAGACATAAGGGTGGACACTCTTGGGGCTGAGAGGTTTGGTGAGGTTGCGTGAGCCAACGCAGTCCCTTTAAAGTAATACTGCATGGTACCCATCCCATGGGTCCCAAATCTCCAGGTTAAAGGGCAACTTCCTACCTCGAAAACATGCATGAGAAACCCAGAAGATGGTACACCGTGTGATCGGGAAAGGTTTCTAAAACGCACCTCATTTCTCATCTCCTTGTGCTCGGGTTCGCCATTCCAGCCGCTTTAGTAGCCATCTCCCTCCTTGGAGAATCAGCACCTTTAATCTCCTGTTCCGTACAGGTTGCAATTTGTCCTGAGGATGAACGGGAAGAGGGGAACCAATGAGAGACTAGCTCTAGGGGTTGGGACAGGCACAGGTCACTCTATTTTCCCATCAGGAAGAAGAATTAACCACAAGCTCAGCCTGCCCCCCAGAACCAGAAGAGGGCCTGAAGCAATCCTGCACTTTTGCGGCCAGCTCCCAAAAAAGAGACTGGAAAAATGGAGCTCAGGGGCACTGCAATTCACAAACCTGCAGAGTTTTAAATGATAACTCTCGTCCACAAATATATTGAGGGAAGGCAACGAAGAGGTTTTGAAAGCAAGGCAGAATTGCAGGAAACAGATTTCAGGAGGTAGATTCGAATCGCCTTGAAAGCACATGAAAAGCGGCCAAACGTGGACAATGATGCCCTTGGCCAAAAAGGGCGTATGCGTTTTTTCCTGAATATATTCAGGAAAAAACGCATACGCCCTTTTTGGCCAACCAAGCCACCTGGAAAGGCAAATCAGCGCTCCAAAGAAGTCTCGCTTCCCAGCGGGCAAAAGGGCCATGCGGAAAAAAGTGTCCAAACCAGAAATGCAGGACCGGCCATGGGGAAATGGGAGCCTTGCTACGCTGAAGGGCGGGATGTAAATTGCCAACAGCCACTCTGGAGAAGTGTACGGTGTGTCCTGAAACATCTAAAAAACACAGCTTGGAGAGCATAGGGCACTTCCACTCATGGGCGTATAAATTGGGAAAACTAAAAATCAGCAAGACACAGGCACCCCAAAGTTTAGGGCTGCTCTGTTGACAAGAACCCCAACTTCATTACACCTTAAATATCCTAGGAAAGAGAAAAGCGGATAAAGAAGTTGAGGTCCTCATGTACAATGGAATATCACTCAGCCATGAAATCCACGTCATAAGGCTAGTAGCAGCACGATGAGTGGATTTAGATACGACGATTCTAAATGAAATAAGTCACACAGAAAAAGACACTTATCATAAGATATCACTTATAGAGGGAATGTAAAAACCGCTACACTTGAACTGAATTACAAAACAGAACAGAGTCACACGTTTAGAAAACACACTATGGCTGCTGAACGGGAAAGGTGAGGTGGGGTGATGCATAAAACAAGGGTTTCAAATTAGCTCCGATACCGTTCCATAAACCCAATATGTAAGAGACAAGACCTATTCCTTTTTCAGTGAACTGGACTCAACACCCCCTATTCACCGCACAAGAATATATCTGACTAGTAAGAATCTTCAAACCTATGTATTGATATCTCTCTGTAAGTGAGTCAAGGGGGTGTAAAGCGGCATAAACACAGCCGTGAAAAGCAGCTAAACCCCATTATAAAAATAAATTACTTTTCAAAACCCGTGAAACAAAGACAGTGAAAGAGAGAGAAATTCTTCCAAAATTCGTTCAGGGTCTGTGATGCAACCTGGATTGACCATATCTAGACCCACAGCTAATTGAGACATAAGGGTGGACACTCATGGGGCTGAGAGGTTTGGTGAGGTTGGGTGAGCCAACGCAGACCCTTTAAAGTAATACTGCATGGTACCCATCCCATGGGTCCCAAATCTCCAGGTTCAAGGGCATCTTCCTACGTCGAAAACGTGCATGAGAAACCCAGAAGATGGTACACCGTGTGATCGGGAAAGGTTTCTAAAACGCACCTCATTTCTCATCTCCTTGTGCTCGGGTTCCCCATTCCAGCCACTTTACTAGCCATCTCCCTCCTTGGAGAATAAGCACCTTTAACCTCCTGTTCCGTACAGGTTGCAATTTGTCCTGAGGATGAACGGGAAGAGGGGGAACCAATGAGAGACTATCTCTAGGTGTTGGGACAGGCACAGGTGACTCTATTTTCCCATCAGGAAGAAAAATTAACCAAAGCTAAGCCTGCCCACTGGAACCAGAATAGGGCCTGAAGCAATCCTGCGCTTTTGCGGCCAGCTCCCAAGAAAGCGACTTGAAAAATGGAGCTCAGGGGCACTGCAATTCACAAACCTGCAGAGTTATAAATGATAACTCTCGTCCACAAATATATTGAGGGAAGGCAACGAAGAGGATTTGAAAGAAAGGCAGAATTGCATGAAACAGATTTCAGGAGGTAGATTCGAATCGCCTTGAAAGCACATGAAAAGCGGCCAAACGTGGACAATGATGCCCTTGGCCAAAAAGGGCGTATGCGTTTTTTCCTGAATATATTCAGGAAAAAACGCATACGCCCTTTTTTGCCAACCATGCTACCTGGAAAGCCAAATCAGTGCTCCAAAGTAGTCTCGCTTCCCATCGGGCAAAAGGGCCATGCGGAAAAAAGGGTCCAAACCAGAAATGCAGGACAGGCCATGGAGAAATGGGAGCCTTGCTACGCTGATGGGCGTGATGTAAATTGCCAACAGCCAGTATGGAAAAGTGTAAGGTGTGTCCTGAAACATCTAAAAAACACAGTTTGGAGAGCATAGGGCACTTCCACTCATGGGCGTATAAATTGGGAATACTAAAAATCAGCAAGACACAGGCACCCCAAAGTTTAGGTCTGTTCTGTTAACAGGAACCTCCACTTCATTACACCTTAAATATCCTAGGAAAGAGAAAAATGGATAAAGAAGTTGTGGTCTTTATATACAATGGAATATCACTCAGCCATGAAATCAACGTCATAAGGCTAGTAGCAGCATGATGAGTGGATTTAGGTACGAAGATTCTAAGTGAAATAAGTCACACAGAAAAAGACACTTATCATAAGATATCACTTATAGAGGGAATGTAAAAACCGCTACACTTGAACTGAATTACAAAGCAGAACAGAGTCACACGTTCAGAAAACATACTATGGCTGCTGAATGGGAAAGGTGAGGTGGGGTGATGCATAAAACAAGGGTTTCAAATTAGCTCCGATACCGTTCCATAAACCCAATATGTAATAGACAAGACCTACTCCTTGCTCAGTGAACTGGACTCAACACCCCCTATACACCGCACAAGAATATATTTGACTAGTAAGAATCTTCAAACCTATGTATTGATATCTCTCTGTAAGTGAGTCAAGGGGGTATAAAGCGGGATAAACACAGCCGTGAAAAGCAGTGAAAACCCATTATAAAAATAAATTACTTTTAAAAACCCGTGAAACAAAGACAGTGAAAGAGAGAGAAATTCTTACAAAATTCGTTCAGGGGCTGTGATGCAACCTGCATTGACCATATCAAGACCCACAGCTGATTGAGACATAAGGGTGGACACTCTTGGGGCTGAGAGGTTTGGTGAGGTTGGGTGAGCCAACGCAGACCCTTTAAAGTAATACTGCATGGTACCCATCCCAAGGGTCCCAAATCTCCAGGTTCAAAGGAATCTTCCTACGTTGAAAACATGCATGAGACATCCAGAAGATGGTACACCATGTGATCGGGAAAGGTTTCTAAAACGCACCTCATTTCTCATCTCCTTGTGCTCGGGTTCACCATTCCAGACACTTTACTAGCCATCTCCCTCCTTGAAGACTCAGCACCTTTAACCTCCTGTTCCGTACAGGTTGCAATTTGTCCTGAGGATGAAAGGGAAGAGGGGGAACCAATGAGAGACTAGCTCTAGGTGTTGAGACAGGCACAGGTGACTCTATTTTCCCATCAGGAAGAAAAATTAACCACAGGCTAAGCCTGCCCACTGGAACCAGAATACGGCCTGAAGCAATCCTGCGCTTTTGCGGCCAGCTCCCAAGAAAGCGACTTGAATAATGGAGCTCAGGGTCACTGCAATTCACAAACTTGCAGAGTTATAAATGATAACTCTCGTCCACAAATATATTGAGGGAAGGCAACGAAGAGGATTTGAAAGAAAGGCAGAATTGCGGGAAACAGATTTCAGGAGGTAGATTCGAATCGCCTTGAAAGCACATGAAAAGCGGCAAAACGTGGACAACGATGCCCTTGGCCAAAAAGGGCGTATGCGTTTTTCCCTGAATATATTCAGGAAAAAACGCATACGCCCTTTTGGGCCAACCAAGCCACATGGAAAGGCAAATCAGCGCTCCAAAGAAATCTCGCTTCCCATCGGGCAAAAGGGCCATGCAAAAAAAAGTGTCAAAACCAGAAATGCAGGACTGGTCATGGAGAAATGGGAGCCTTTCTCCGCTGATGGGCGGGATGTAAATTGCCAAGAGCCACTCTGGAGAAGTGTACGGTGTGTCCTGAAACATCTAAAATACACAGCTTAGAGAGCATAGGGTACTTCCACTCATGGGTGTATAAATTGGGAAAACTAAAAATCAGCAAGACACAGGCACCCCAAAGTTTAGGGCTGCTCTGTTGACAAGAACCCCCACTTCATTACACCTTAAATATCCTAGGAAAGAGAAAAATGGATAAAGAAGTTGGGGTCCTCATGTACAATGGAATATCACTCAGCCATGAAATCAACGTCATAAGGCTAGTAGCAGCACGATGAGTGGATTTAGGTACGACGATTCTAAGTGAAATAAGTCACACAGAAAAAGACACTTATCATAAGATATCACTTATAGAGGGAATGTAAAAACCGCTACACTTGAACTGAATTACAAAACAGAAGAGAGTCACACGTTTAGAAAACACACTATGGCTGCTGAACGGGAAAGGTGAGGTGGGGTGATGCATAAAACAAGGGTTTCAAATTAGCTCCGATACCATTCCATAAACCCAATATGTAATAGACAAGACCTACTCCTTGCTCAGTGAACTGGACTCAACACCCCCTATTCACCGCACAAGAATATATCTGACTAGTAAGAATCTTCAAACCTATGTATTGATATCTCTCTGCAAGTGAGTCAAGGGGGTGTAAAGCAGCCTAAACACAGCCGTGAAAGGCAGCTAAACCCCATTATAAAAATAAATTACTTTTCAAAACCCGTGAAACAAAGACAGTGAAAGAGAGAGAAATTCTTACAAAATTCGTTCAGGGGCTGTGATGCAACCTGGATTTACCATATCTAGCCCCACAGCTGATTGAGACATAAGGGTGGACACTCTTGGGGCTGAGAGGTTTGGTGAGGTTGGGTGAGCCAACGCAGACCCTTTAAATGTAATACTGCATGGTACCCATCCCATGGGTCCCAAATCTCCAGGTTCAAATGCATCTTCCTACGTCGAAAACGTGCATGAGAAACCCAGAAGATGGTACACCGTTTGATCGGGAAAGGTTTCTAAAACGCACCTCATTTCTCATGTACTTGTGTTCGGGTTCGCCATTCTAGCCGCTTTACTAGCCATCTCCCTCCTTTGAGAATCAGCACCTTTAAACTCCTGTTCCGTACAGATTGCAATTTGTCCTGAGGATGAACGGGAAGAGGGGGAACCAATGAGAGACTATCTCTAGGTGTTGGGACAGGCACATGTGACTCTATTTTCCCATCAGGAAGAAAAATTAACCACAGGCTAAGCCTGCCCACTGGAACCAGAATAGGGCATGAAGCAATCCTGCACTTTTGCGGCCAGCTCCCAAGAAAGAGACTGGAAAAATGGAGCTCAGGGGCACTGCAATTCACAAACCTGCAGAGTTTTAAATGATAACTCTCGTCCACAAATATATTGAGGGAAGGCAACGAAGAGGATTTGAAAGCAAGGAAGAAATGCAGGAAAGAGATTTCAGGAGGTAGATTCGAATCGCCTTGAAAGCACATGAAAAGCGGCAAAACGTGGACAATGATGCCCTTGGCCAAAAAGGGCGTATGCGTTTTTTCCTGAATATATTCAGGAAAAAACGCATACGCCCTTTTTGGCCAACCAAGCAACCTGGAAAGGCAAATCACCGCTACAAAGGAGTCTGGCATACCAGCGAGCAAAAGGGCCATGCGGAAAAAAGTGTCCAAACCAGAAATGCAGGACCGGCCATGGAGAAATGGGAGCCTTGCTACGCTGATGGGCGGGATGTAAATTGCCAACAGCCACTCGGGAGAAGTGTACGGTGTGTCCTGAAACATCTAAAAAACACAGCTTGGAGAGCATAGGGCACTTCCACTCATGGGCGTATAAATTGGGAAAACTAAAAATCAGCAAGACATAGGCACCCCAAAGTTTAGTTCTGTTCTATTGACAGGAACCTCCACTTCATTACACCTTAAATATCCTTGGAAAGAGAAAAATGGATAAAGAAGTTGTGGTCCTTATGTACAATGGAATATCACACAGCCATGAAATCAACGTCATAAGGCTAGTAGCAGCATGATGAGTGGATGTAGGTATGACAATTCTAAGTGAAATAAGTCACACAGAAAAAGACACTTATCATAAGATATCACTTATAGAGGGAATGTAAAAACCGCTACATTTGAACTGAATTACAAAACAGAACAGAGTCACACGTTTAGAAAACACTATATGGCTGCTGAACGGGAAAGGTGAGGTGGGGGGATGCATAAAACAAGGGTTTCAAATTAGCTCAGATGCCGTTACATAAACCCAATATGTAATAGACAAGACCTATTCATTTTTCAGTGAACTGAACTCAACATTCCCTATTCACCGCACAAGAATATATCTGACTAGTAAGAATCTTTAAACCTATGTATTGATATTTCTCTGTAAGTGAATCAAGGGGGTGTAAAGCGACATAAACACAGCCGTGAAAAGAAGTGAAAAACCATTATAAAAATAAATTACTTTTAAAAACCCGTGAAACAAAGACAGTGAAAGAGAGAGAAATTCTTACAAAATTCGTTCAGGGGATGTGATGCAACCTGGATTGACCATATCTATATCCACAGGTGATTGAGTCATAACGGTGGACACTCTTGCGGCTGAGAGCTTTGGTGAGGTGGGCTGAGCCAACGCAGACCCTTTAAAATAATAATGCATGTACCCATCCCAATGTTCCCAAATCTCCAGGTTCAAGGGCATCTTCCTACATCGAAAACATTCATGAGAATCCCAGAAGATGGTACACCGTGTGATCGGGAAAGGTTTCTAAAACGCACCTCATTTCTCATCTCCTTGTGCTCGGGTTCGCCATTCCAGCCCCTTTACTAGCCATCTCCCTCCTTGGAGAATCAGCACCTTTAACCTCCTGTTCCATACAGGTTGCCATTTGTCCTGAGGATGAATGGGAAGAGGGGGAACCAATGAGAGACTAGCTCTAGGGATTGGGACAGGCACAGGTCACTCTATTTTCCCATCAGGAAGAAGAATTAACCACAAGCTCAGCCTGCCCCCCAGAACCAGAAGAGGGCCTGAAGCAATCCTGCACTTTTGCGGCCAGCTCCCAGAAAAGCGAGTTGAATAATGGAGCTCAGGGGCACTGCAATTCACAAACCTGCAGAGTTATAAACGATAACTCTCGTCCACAAATATATTGAGGGAAGGCAACGAAGAGGCTTTGAAAGCAAGGCAGAATTGCAGGAAACAGATTTCAGGAGGTAGATTCGAATCGCCTTGAAAGCACATGAAAAGCGGAAAAACGTGGACAATGATGCCCTTGGCCAAAAAGGGCGTATTCGTTTGTTCCTGAATATATTCAGGAAAAAACGCATACGCCCTTTTTGGCCAACCAAGCCACCTGGAAAGGCAAATCAGCGCTCCAAAGAAGTCTCGCTTCCCAGCGGGCAAAAGGGCCATGCGGAAAAAAGTGTCCAAACCAGAAATGCAGGACCGGCCATGGAGAAATGGGAGCCTTGCTACGCTGATGGGCGGGATGTAAATTGCCAACAGCCACTCTGGAGAAGTGTACGGTGTGTCCTGAAACATCTAAAAAACACAGCTTGGAGAGCATAGGGCACTTCCACTCATGGGCGTATAAATTGGGAAAACTAAAAATCAGCAAGACACAGGCACCCCAAAGTTTAGGGCTGCTCTGTTGACAAGAACCCCTACTTCAGTACACCTTAAATATCCTAGGAAAGAGAAAAGTGGATAAAGAACTTGTGGTCCTCATGTACAATGGAATATCACTCAGCCATGAAATCCACGTCATAAGGCTAGTAGCAGCACGATGAGTGGATTTAGGTACGACGATTCTAAATGAAATAAGTCACACAGAAAAAGACACTTATCATAAGATATCACTTATAGAGGGAATGTAAAAACCGCTACACTTGAACTGAATTACAAAACAGAACAGAGTCACACGTTTAGAAAACACACTATGGTTGCTGAACGGGAAAGGTGAGGTGGGGTGATGCATAAATCAAGGGTTTCAAATTAGCTCAGATACCGTTCCATAAACCCAATATGTAGTAGACAAGACCTACTCCTTGCTCAGTGAACTGGCCTCAACACCCCCTATTCACCGCACAAGAATATATCTGACTAGTAAGAATCTTCAAACCTATGTATTGATATCTCTCTGTAAGTGAGTCAATTGGGTGTAAAGCGGCCTAAACACAGCCGTGAAAAGCAGCTAAACCCCATTATAAAAATAAATTACTTTTCAAAACCCGTGAAACAAAGACAGTGAAAGAGAGAGAAACTCTTACAAAATTCGTTCAGGGGCTGTGATGCAACCTGGATTGACCATATCTAGACCCACAGCTGATTGAGACATAAGGGTGGACACTCTTGGGGCTGAGAGGTTTGGTGAGGTTGCGTGAGCCAACGCAGACCCTTTAAAGTAATACTGCATAGTACCCATCCCATGGGTCCCAAATCTCCAGGTTCAAGGGCATCTTCCTACGTCGAAAACATGCATGAGAAACCCAGAAGATGGTACACCGTGTGATCGGGAAAGGTTTCTAAAACGCACCTCATTTCTCATCTCCTTGTGCTCGGGTTCGCCATTCCAGCCGCTTTAGTAGCCATCTCCCTCCTTAGAGAATCAGCACCTTTAATCTCCTGTTCCGTACAGGTTGCAATTTGTCCTGAGGATGAACGGGAAGAGGGGAACCAATGAGAGACTAGCTCTAGGGGTTGGGACAGGCACAGGTCACTCTATTTTCCCATCAGGAAGAAGAATTAACCACAAGCTCAGCCTGCCCCCCAGAACCAGAAGAGGGCCTGAAGCAATCCTGCACTTTTGCGGCCAGCTCCCGAAAAAGCGACTGGAAAAATGGAGCTCAGAGGCACTGCAATAAACAAACCTGCAGAGTTATAAACGATAACTCTCGTCCACCAATATATTGAGGGAAGGCAACGAAGAGGCTTTGAAAGCAAGGCAGAATTGCAGGAAACAGATTTCAGGAGGTAGATTCGAATCGCCTTGAAAGCACATGAAAAGCGGAAAAACGTGGACAATGATGCCCTTGGCCAAAAAGGACGTATGCGTTTGTTCCTGAATATATTCAGGAAAAAACGCATACGCCCTTTTTGGCCAACCAAGCCACCTGGAAAGGCAAATCAGCGCTCCAAAGAAGTCTCGCTTCCCAGCGGGCAAAAGGGCCATGCGGAAAAAAGTGTCCAAACCAGAAATGCAGGACCGGCCATAGAGAAATGGGAGCCTTGCTACGCTGATGGGCGGGATGTAAATTGCCAACAGCCACTCTGGAGAAGTGTACGGTGTGTCCTGAAACATCTAAAAAACACAGCTTGGAGAGCATAGGGCACTTCCACTCATGGGCGTATAAATTGGGAAAACTAAAAATCAGCAAGACACAGGCACCCCAAAGTTTAGGGCTGCTCTGTTGACAAGAACCCCCACTTCATTACACCTTAAATATCCTAGGAAAGAGAAAAGTGGATAAAGAACTTGTGGTCCTCATGTACAATGGAATATCACTCAGCCATGAAATCAACGTCATAAGGCTAGTAGCAGCACGATGAGTGGATTTAGGTACGACGATTCTAAATGAAATAAGTCACACAGAAAAAGACACTTATCATAAGATATCACTTATAGAGGGAATGTAAAAACCGCTACACTTGAACTGAATTACAAAACAGAACAGAGTCACACGTTTAGAAAACACACTATGGCTGCTGAACGGGAAAGGTGAGGTGGGGTGATGCATAAATCAAGGGTTTCAAATTATCTCAGATACCGTTCCATAAACCCAATATGTAGTAGACAAGACCTACTCCTTGCTCAGTGAAATGGCCTCAACACCCCCTATTCACCGCACAAGAATATATCTGACTAGTAAGAATCTTCAAACCTATGTATTGATATCTCTCTGTAAGTGAGTCAATTGGGTGTAAAGCGGCCTAAACACAGCCGTGGAAAGCAGCTAAACCCCATTATAAAAATAAATTACTTTTCAAAACCCGTGAAACAAAGACAGTGAAAGAGAGAGAAACTCTTACAAAATTCGTTCAGGGGCTGTGATGCAACCTGGATTGACCATATCTAGACCCACAGCTGATTGAGACATAAGGGTGGACACTCTTGGGGCTGAGAGGTTTGGTGAGGTTGCGTGAGCCAACGCAGACCCTTTAAAGTAATACTGCATGGTACCCATCCCATGGGTCCCAAATCTCCAGGTTCAAGGGCATCTTCCTACGTCGAAAACATGCATGAGAAACCCAGAAGATGGTACACCGTGTGATCGGGAAACGTTTCTAAAACGCACCTCATTTCTCATCTCCTTGTGCTCGGGTTTGCCATTCCAGCCGCTTTACTAGCCATCTCCCTCCTTAGAGAATCAGCACCTTTAATCTCCTGTTCCGTACAGGTTGCAATTTGTCCTGAGGATGAACGGGAAGAGGGGAACCAATGTGAGACTAGCTCTAGGGGTTGGGACAGGCACAGGTCACTCTATTTTCCCATCAGGAAGAAGAATTAACCACAAGCTCAGCCTGCCCCCCAGAACCAGAAGAGGGCCTGAAGCAATCCTGCACTTTTGCGGCCAGCTCCCAGAAAAGCGAGTTGAATAATGGAGCTCAGGGGCACTGCAATAAACAAACCTGCAGAGTTATAAACGATAACTCTCGTCCACAAATATATTGAGGGAAGGCAACGAAGAGGCTTTGAAAGCAAGGCAGAATTGCAGGAAACAGATTTCAGGAGGTAGATTCGAATCGCCTTGAAAGCACATGAAAAGCGGAAAAACGTGGACAATGATGCCCTTGGCCAAAAAGGGCGTATGCGTTTGTTCCTGAATATATTCAGGAAAAAACGCATACGCCCTTTTTGGCCAACCAAGCCACCTGGAAAGGCAAATCAGCGCTCCAAAGAAGTCTCGCTTCCCAGCGGGCAAAAGGGCCATGCGGAAAAAAGTGTCCAAACCAGAAATGCAGGACCGGCCATGGAGAAATGGGAGCCTTGCTACGCTGATGGGCGGGATGTAAATTGCCAACAGCCACTCTGGAGAAGTGTACGGTGTGTCCTGAAACATCTAAAAAACACAGCTTGGAGAGCATAGGGCACTTCCACTCATGGGCGTATAAATTGGGAAAACTAAAAATCAGCAAGACACAGGCACCCCAAAGTTTAGGGCTGCTCTGTTGACAAGAACCCCTACTTCAGTACACCTTAAATATCCTAGGAAAGAGAAAAGTGGATAAAGAACTTGTGGTCCTCATGTACAATGGAATATCACTCAGCCATGAAATCCACGTCATAAGGCTAGTAGCAGCACGATGAGTGGATTTAGGTACGACGATTCTAAATGAAATAAGTCACACAGAAAAAGACACTTATCATAAGATATCACTTATAGAGGGAATGTAAAAACCGCTACACTTGAACTGAATTACAAAACAGAACAGAGTCACACGTTTAGAAAACACACTATGGTTGCTGAACGGGAAAGGTGAGGTGGGGTGATGCATAAATCAAGGGTTTCAAATTAGCTCAGATACCGTTCCATAAACCCAATATGTAGTAGACAAGACCTACTCCTTGCTCAGTGAACTGGCCTCAACACCCCCTATTCACCGCACAAGAATATATCTGACTAGTAAGAATCTTCAAACCTATGTATTGATATCTCTCTGTAAGTGAGTCAATTGGGTGTAAAGCGGCCTAAACACAGCCGTGAAAAGCAGCTAAACCCCATTATAAAAATAAATTACTTTTCAAAACCCGTGAAACAAAGACAGTGAAAGAGAGAGAAACTCTTACAAAATTCGTTCAGGGGCTGTGATGCAACCTGGATTGACCATATCTAGACCCACAGCTGATTGAGACATAAGGGTGGACACTCTTGGGGCTGAGAGGTTTGGTGAGGTTGCGTGAGCCAACGCAGACCCTTTAAAGTAATACTGCATAGTACCCATCCCATGGGTCCCAAATCTCCAGGTTCAAGGGCATCTTCCTACGTCGAAAACATGCATGAGAAACCCAGAAGATGGTACACCGTGTGATCGGGAAAGGTTTCTAAAACGCACCTCATTTCTCATCTCCTTGTGCTCGGGTTCGCCATTCCAGCCGCTTTAGTAGCCATCTCCCTCCTTAGAGAATCAGCACCTTTAATCTCCTGTTCCGTACAGGTTGCAATTTGTCCTGAGGATGAACGGGAAGAGGGGAACCAATGAGAGACTAGCTCTAGGGGTTGGGACAGGCACAGGTCACTCTATTTTCCCATCAGGAAGAAGAATTAACCACAAGCTCAGCCTGCCCCCCAGAACCAGAAGAGGGCCTGAAGCAATCCTGCACTTTTGCGGCCAGCTCCCGAAAAAGCGACTGGAAAAATGGAGCTCAGAGGCACTGCAATAAACAAACCTGCAGAGTTATAAACGATAACTCTCGTCCACCAATATATTGAGGGAAGGCAACGAAGAGGCTTTGAAAGCAAGGCAGAATTGCAGGAAACAGATTTCAGGAGGTAGATTCGAATCGCCTTGAAAGCACATGAAAAGCGGAAAAACGTGGACAATGATGCCCTTGGCCAAAAAGGACGTATGCGTTTGTTCCTGAATATATTCAGGAAAAAACGCATACGCCCTTTTTGGCCAACCAAGCCACCTGGAAAGGCAAATCAGCGCTCCAAAGAAGTCTCGCTTCCCAGCGGGCAAAAGGGCCATGCGGAAAAAAGTGTCCAAACCAGAAATGCAGGACCGGCCATAGAGAAATGGGAGCCTTGCTACGCTGATGGGCGGGATGTAAATTGCCAACAGCCACTCTGGAGAAGTGTACGGTGTGTCCTGAAACATCTAAAAAACACAGCTTGGAGAGCATAGGGCACTTCCACTCATGGGCGTATAAATTGGGAAAACTAAAAATCAGCAAGACACAGGCACCCCAAAGTTTAGGGCTGCTCTGTTGACAAGAACCCCCACTTCATTACACCTTAAATATCCTAGGAAAGAGAAAAGTGGATAAAGAACTTGTGGTCCTCATGTACAATGGAATATCACTCAGCCATGAAATCAACGTCATAAGGCTAGTAGCAGCACGATGAGTGGATTTAGGTACGACGATTCTAAATGAAATAAGTCACACAGAAAAAGACACTTATCATAAGATATCACTTATAGAGGGAATGTAAAAACCGCTACACTTGAACTGAATTACAAAACAGAACAGAGTCACACGTTTAGAAAACACACTATGGCTGCTGAACGGGAAAGGTGAGGTGGGGTGATGCATAAATCAAGGGTTTCAAATTATCTCAGATACCGTTCCATAAACCCAATATGTAGTAGACAAGACCTACTCCTTGCTCAGTGAAATGGCCTCAACACCCCCTATTCACCGCACAAGAATATATCTGACTAGTAAGAATCTTCAAACCTATGTATTGATATCTCTCTGTAAGTGAGTCAATTGGGTGTAAAGCGGCCTAAACACAGCCGTGGAAAGCAGCTAAACCCCATTATAAAAATAAATTACTTTTCAAAACCCGTGAAACAAAGACAGTGAAAGAGAGAGAAACTCTTACAAAATTCGTTCAGGGGCTGTGATGCAACCTGGATTGACCATATCTAGACCCACAGCTGATTGAGACATAAGGGTGGACACTCTTGGGGCTGAGAGGTTTGGTGAGGTTGCGTGAGCCAACGCAGACCCTTTAAAGTAATACTGCATGGTACCCATCCCATGGGTCCCAAATCTCCAGGTTCAAGGGCATCTTCCTACGTCGAAAACATGCATGAGAAACCCAGAAGATGGTACACCGTGTGATCGGGAAACGTTTCTAAAACGCACCTCATTTCTCATCTCCTTGTGCTCGGGTTTGCCATTCCAGCCGCTTTACTAGCCATCTCCCTCCTTAGAGAATCAGCACCTTTAATCTCCTGTTCCGTACAGGTTGCAATTTGTCCTGAGGATGAACGGGAAGAGGGGAACCAATGTGAGACTAGCTCTAGGGGTTGGGACAGGCACAGGTCACTCTATTTTCCCAACAGGAAGAAGAATTAACCACAAGCTCAGCCTGCCCCCCAGAACCAGAAGAGGGCCTGAAGCAATCCTGCACTTTTGCGGCCAGCTCCCGAAAAAGCGACTGGAAAAATGGAGCTCAGAGGCACTGCAATAAACAAACCTGCAGAGTTATAAACGATAACTCTCGTCCACAAATATATTGAGGGAAGGCAACGAAGAGGCTTTGAAAGCAAGGCAGAATTGCAGGAAACAGATTTCAGGAGGTAGATTCGAATCGCCTTGAAAGCACATGAAAAGCGGCAAAACGTGGACAATGATGCCCTTGGCCAAAAAGGGCGTATGCGTTTTTTCCTGAATATATTCAGGAAAAAACGCATACGCCCTTTTTGGCCAACCAAGCCACCTGGAAAGGCAAATCAGCGCTCCAAAGAAGTCTCGCTTCCCAGCGGGCAAAAGGGCCATGCGGGAAAAAGTGTCCAAACCAGAAATGCAGGACCGGCCATGGAGAAATGGGAGCCTTGCTACGCTGATGGGCGGGATGCAAATTGCCAACAGCCACTCTGGAGAAGTGTACGGTGTGTCCTGAAACATCTAAAAAACACAGCTTGGAGAGCATAGGGCACTTCCACTCATGGGCGTATAAATTGGGAAAACTAAAAATCAGCAAGACACAGGCACCCCAAAGTTTAGGGCTGCTCTGTTGACAAGAACCCCCACTTCATTACACCTTAAATATCCTAGGAAAGAGAAAAGTGGATAAAGAACTTGTGGTCCTCATGTACAATGGAATATCACTCAGCCATGAAATCCACGTCATAAGGCTAGTAGCAGCACGATGAGTGGATTTAGATACGACGATTCTAAATGAAATAAGTCACACAGAAAAAGACACTTATCATAAGATATCACTTATAGAGGGAATGTAAAAACCGCTACACTTGAACTGAATTACAAAACAGAACAGAGTCACACGTTTAGAAAACACACTATGGTTGCTGAACGGGAAAGGTGAGGTGGGGTGATGCATAAATCAAGGGTTTCAAATTAGCTCAGATACCGTTCCATAAACCCAATATGTAGTAGACAAGACCTACTCCTTGCTCAGTGAACTGGCCTCAACACCCCCTATTCACCGCACAAGAATATATCTGACTAGTAAGAATCTTCAAACCTATGTATTGATATCTCTCTGTAAGTGAGTCAATTGGGTGTAAAGCGGCCTAAACACAGCCGTGAAAAGCAGCTAAACCCCATTATAAAAATAAATTACTTTTCAAAACCCGTGAAACAAAGACAGTGAAAGAGAGAGAAACTCTTACAAAATTCGTTCAGGGGCTGTGATGCAACCTGGATTGACCATATCTAGACCCACAGCTGATTGAGACATAAGGGTGGACACTCTTGGGGCTGAGAGGTTTGGTGAGGTTGCGTGAGCCAACGCAGACCCTTTAAAGTAATACTGCATGGTACCCATCCCATGGGTCCCAAATCTCCAGGTTCAAGGGCATCTTCCTACGTCGAAAACATGCATGAGAAACCCAGAATATGGTACACCGTGTGATCGGGAAAGGTTTCTAAAACGCACCTCATTTCTCATCTCCTTGTGCTCGGGTTCGCCATTCCAGCCGCTTTAGTAGCCATCTCCCTCCTTAGAGAATCAGCACCTTTAATCTCCTGTTCCGTACAGGTTGCAATTTGTCCTGAGGATGAACGGGAAGAGGGGAACCAATGAGAGACTAGCTCTAGGGGTTGGGACAGGCACAGGTCACTCTATTTTCCCATCAGGAAGAAGAATTAACCGCAAGCTCAGCCTGCCCCCCAGAACCAGAAGAGGGCCTGAAGCAATCCTGCACTTTTGCGGCCAGCTCCCGAAAAAGCGACTGGAAAAATGGAGCTCAGAGGCACTGCAATAAACAAACCTGCAGAGTTATAAATGATAACTCTCGTCCACAAATATATTGAGGGAAGGCAACGAAGAGGCTTTGAAAGCAAGGCAGAATTGCAGGAAACAGATTTCAGGAGGTAGATTCGAATCGCCTTGAAAGCACATGAAAAGCGGAAAAACGTGGACAATGATGCCCTTGGCCAAAAAGGGCGTATGCGTTTGTTCCTGAATATATTCAGGAAAAAACGCATACGCCCTTTTTGGCCAACCAAGCCACCTGGAAAGGCAAATCAGCGCTCCAAAGAAGTCTCGCTTCCCAGCGGGCAAAAGGGCCATGCGGAAAAAAGTGTCCAAACCAGAAATGCAGGACCGGCCATGGAGAAATGGGAACCTTGCTACGCTGATAGGCGGGATGTAAATTGCCAACAGCCACTCTGGAGAAGTGTACGGTGTGTCCTGAAACATCTAAAAAACACAGCTTGGAGAGCATAGGGCACTTCCACTCATGGGCGTATAAATTGGGAAAACTAAAAATCAGCAAGACACAGGCACCCCAAAGTTTAGGGCTGCTCTGTTGACAAGAACCCCCACTTCATTACACCTTAAATATCCTAGGAAAGAGAAAAGTGGATAAAGAACTTGTGGTCCTCATGTACAATGGAATATCACTCAGCCATGAAATCCACGTCATAAGGCTAGTAGCAGCACGATGAGTGGATTTAGGTACGACGATTCTAAATGAAATAAGTCACACAGAAAAAGACACTTATCATAAGATATCACTTATAGAGGGAATGTAAAAACCGCTACACTTGAACTGAATTACAAAACAGAACAGAGTCACACGTTTAGAAAACACACTATGGTTGCTGAACGGGAAAGGTGAGGTGGGGTGATGCATAAATCAAGGGTTTCAAATTAGCTCAGATACCGTTCCATAAACCCAATATGTAGTAGACAAGACCTACTCCTTGCTCAGTGAACTGGCCTCAACACCCCCTATTCACCGCACAAGAATATATATGACTAGTAAGAATCTTCAAACCTATGTATTGATATCTCTCTGTAAGTGAGTCAATTGGGTGTAAAGCGGCCTAAACACAGCCGTGAAAAGCAGCTAAACCCCATTATAAAAATAAATTACTTTTCAAAACCCGTGAAACAAAGACAGTGAAAGAGAGAGAAACTCTTACAAAATTCGTTCAGGGGCTGTGATGCAACCTGGATTGACCATATCTAGACCCACAGCTGATTGAGACATAAGGGTGGACACTCTTGGGGCTGAGAGGTTTGGTGAGGTTGCGTGAGCCAACGCAGACCCTTTAAAGTAATACTGCATGGTACCCATCCCATGGGTCCCAAATCTCCAGGTTCAAGGGCATCTTCCTACGTCGAAAACATGCATGAGAAACCCAGAAGATGGTACACCGTGTGATCGGGAAAGGTTTCTAAAACGCACCTCATTTCTCATCTCCTTGTGCTCGGGTTCGCCATTCCAGCCGCTTTAGTAGCCATCTCCCTCCTTAGAGAATCAGCACCTTTAATCTCCTGTTCTGTACAGGTTGCCATTTGTCCTGAGGATGAACGGGAAGAGGGGAACCAATGAGAGACTAGCTCTAGGGGTTGGGACAGGCACAGGTCACTCTATTTTCCCATCAGGAAGAAGAATTAACCACAAGCTCAGCCTGCCCCCCAGAACCAGAAGAGGGCCTGAAGCAATCCTGCACTTTTGCGGCCAGCTCCCGAAAAAGCGACTGGAAAAATGGAGCTCAGAGGCACTGCAATAAACAAACCTGCAGAGTTATAAACGATAACTCTCGTCCACAAATATATTGAGGGAAGGCAACGAAGAGGCTTTGAAAGCAAGGCAGAATTGCAGGAAACAGATTTCAGGAGGTAGATTCGAATCGCCTTGAAAGCACATGAAAAGCGGAAAAACGTGGACAATGATGCCCTTGGCCAAAAAGGGCGTATGCGTTTGTTCCTGAATATATTCAGGAACAAACGCATACGCCCTTTTTGGCCAACCAAGCCACCTGGAAAGGCAAATCAGCGCTCCAAAGAAGTCTCGCTTCCCAGCGGGCAAAAGGGCCATGCGGAAAAAAGTGTCCAAACCAGAAATGCAGGACCGGCCATGGAGAAATGGGAACCTTGCTACGCTGATAGGCGGGATGTAAATTGCCAACAGCCACTCTGGAGAAGTGTACGGTGTGTCCTGAAACATCTAAAAAACACAGCTTGGAGAGCATAGGGCACTTCCACTCATGGGCGTATAAATTGGGAAAACTAAAAATCAGCAAGACACAGGCACCCCAAAGTTTAGGGCTGCTCTGTTGACAAGAACCCCCACTTCATTACACCTTAAATATCCTAGGAAAGAGAAAAGTGGATAAAGAACTTGTGGTCCTCATGTACAATGGAATATCACTCAGCCATGAAATCCACGTCATAAGGCTAGTAGCAGCACGATGAGTGGATTTAGGTACGACGATTCTAAATGAAATAAGTCACACAGAAAAAGACACTTATCATAAGATATCACTTATAGAGGGAATGTAAAAACCGCTACACTTGAACTGAATTACAAAACAGAACAGAGTCACACGTTTAGAAAACACACTATGGTTGCTGAACGGGAAAGGTGAGGTGGGGTGATGCATAAATCAAGGGTTTCAAATTAGCTCAGATACCGTTCCATAAACCCAATATGTAGTAGACAAGACCTACTCCTTGCTCAGTGAACTGGCCTCAACACCCCCTATTCACCGCACAAGAATATATATGACTAGTAAGAATCTTCAAACCTATGTATTGATATCTCTCTGTAAGTGAGTCAATTGGGTGTAAAGCGGCCTAAACACAGCCGTGAAAAGCAGCTAAACCCCATTATAAAAATAAATTACTTTTCAAAACCCGTGAAACAAAGACAGTGAAAGAGAGAGAAACTCTTACAAAATTCGTTCAGGGGCTGTGATGCAACCTGGATTGACCATATCTAGACCCACAGCTGATTGAGACATAAGGGTGGGCACTCTTGGGGCTGAGAGGTTTGGTGAGGTTGCGTGAGCCAACGCAGACCCTTTAAAGTAGTACTGCATGGTACCCATCCCATGGGTCCCAAATCTCCAGGTTCAAGGGCATCTTCCTACGTCGAAAACATGCATGAGAAACCCAGAAGATGGTACACCGTGTGATCGGGAAAGGTTTCTAAAACGCACCTCATTTCTCATCTCCTTGTGCTCGGGTTCGCCATTCCAGCCGCTTTAGTAGCCATCTCCCTCCTTAGAGAATCAGCACCTTTAATCTCCTGTTCTGTACAGGTTGCCATTTGTCCTGAGGATGAACGGGAAGAGGGGAACCAATGAGAGACTAGCTCTAGGGGTTGGGACAGGCACAGGTCACTCTATTTTCCCATCAGGAAGAAGAATTAACCACAAGCTCAGCCTGCCCCCCAGAACCAGAAGAGGGCCTGAAGCAATCCTGCACTTTTGCGGCCAGCTCCCGAAAAAGCGACTGGAAAAATGGAGCTCAGAGGCACTGCAATAAACAAACCTGCAGAGTTATAAACGATAACTCTCGTCCACAAATATATTGAGGGAAGGCAACGAAGAGGCTTTGAAAGCAAGGCAGAATTGCAGGAAACAGATTTCAGGAGGTAGATTCGAATCGCCTTGAAAGCACATGAAAAGCGGAAAAACGTGGACAATGATGCCCTTGGCCAAAAAGGGCGTATGCGTTTGTTCCTGAATATATTCAGGAACAAACGCATACGCCCTTTTTGGCCAACCAAGCCACCTGGAAAGGCAAATCAGCGCTCCAAAGAAGTCTCGCTTCCCAGCGGGCAAAAGGGCCATGCGGAAAAAAGTGTCCAAACCAGAAATGCAGGACCGGCCATGGAGAAATGGGAACCTTGCTACGCTGATAGGCGGGATGTAAATTGCCAACAGCCACTCTGGAGAAGTGTACGGTGTGTCCTGAAACATCTAAAAAACACAGCTTGGAGAGCATAGGGCACTTCCACTCATGGGCGTATAAATTGGGAAAACTAAAAATCAGCAAGACACAGGCACCCCAAAGTTTAGGGCTGCTCTGTTGACAAGAACCCCCACTTCATTACACCTTAAATATCCTAGGAAAGAGAAAAGTGGATAAAGAACTTGTGGTCCTCATGTACAATGGAATATCACTCAGCCATGAAATCCACGTCATAAGGCTAGTAGCAGCACGATGAGTGGATTTAGGTACGACGATTCTAAATGAAATAAGTCACACAGAAAAAGACACTTATCATAAGATATCACTTATAGAGGGAATGTAAAAACCGCTACACTTGAACTGAATTACAAAACAGAACAGAGTCACACGTTTAGAAAACACACTATGGTTGCTGAACGGGAAAGGTGAGGTGGGGTGATGCATAAATCAAGGGTTTCAAATTAGCTCAGATACCGTTCCATAAACCCAATATGTAGTAGACAAGACCTACTCCTTGCTCAGTGAACTGGCCTCAACACCCCCTATTCACCGCACAAGAATATATCTGACTAGTAAGAATCTTCAAACCTATGTATTGATATCTCTCTGTAAGTGAGTCAATTGGGTGTAAAGCGGCCTAAACACAGCCGTGAAAAGCAGCTAAACCCCATTATAAAAATAAATTACTTTTCAAAACCCGTGAAACAAAGACAGTGAAAGAGAGAGAAACTCTTACAAAATTCGTTCAGGGGCTGTGATGCAACCTGGATTGACCATATCTAGACCCACAGCTGATTGAGACATAAGGGTGGACACTCTTGGGGCTGAGAGGTTTGGTGAGGTTGCGTGAGCCAACGCAGACCCTTTAAAGTAATACTGCATGGTACCCATCCCATGGGTCCCAAATCTCCAGGTTCAAGGGCATCTTCCTACGTCGAAAACATGCATGAGAAACCCAGAAGATGGTACACCGTGTGATCGGGAAAGGTTTCTAAAACGCACCTCATTTCTCATCTCCTTGTGCTCGGGTTCGCCATTCCAGCCGCTTTAGTAGCCATCTCCCTCCTTAGAGAATCAGCACCTTTAATCTCCTGTTCTGTACAGGTTGCCATTTGTCCTGAGGATGAACGGGAAGAGGGGAACCAATGAGAGACTAGCTCTAGGGGTTGGGACAGGCACAGGTCACTCTATTTTCCCATCAGGAAGAAGAATTAACCACAAGCTCAGCCTGCCCCCCAGAACCAGAAGAGGGCCTGAAGCAATCCTGCACTTTTGCGGCCAGCTCCCGAAAAAGCGACTGGAAAAATGGAGCTCAGAGGCACTGCAATAAACAAACCTGCAGAGTTATAAACGATAACTCTCGTCCACAAATATATTGAGGGAAGGCAACGAAGAGGCTTTGAAAGCAAGGCAGAATTGCAGGAAACAGATTTCAGGAGGTAGATTCGAATCGCCTTGAAAGCACATGAAAAGCGGAAAAACGTGGACAATGATGCCCTTGGCCAAAAAGGGCGTATGCGTTTGTTCCTGAATATATTCAGGAACAAACGCATACGCCCTTTTTGGCCAACCAAGCCACCTGGAAAGGCAAATCAGCGCTCCAAAGAAGTCTCGCTTCCCAGCGGGCAAAAGGGCCATGCGGAAAAAAGTGTCCAAACCAGAAATGCAGGACCGGCCATGGAGAAATGGGAACCTTGCTACGCTGATAGGCGGAATGTAAATTGCCAACAGCCACTCTGGAGAAGTGTACGGTGTGTCCTGAAACATCTAAAAAACACAGCTTGGAGAGCATAGGGCACTTCCACTCATGGGCGTATAAATTGGGAAAACTAAAAATCAGCAAGACACAGGCACCCCAAAGTTTAGGGCTGCTCTGTTGACAAGAACCCCCACTTCATTACACCTTAAATATCCTAGGAAAGAGAAAAGTGGATAAAGAACTTGTGGTCCTCATGTACAATGGAATATCACTCAGCCATGAAATCCACGTCATAAGGCTAGTAGCAGCACGATGAGTGGATTTAGGTACGACGATTCTAAATGAAATAAGTCACACAGAAAAAGACACTTATCATAAGATATCACTTATAGAGGGAATGTAAAAACCGCTACACTTGAACTGAATTACAAAACAGAACAGAGTCACACGTTTAGAAAACACACTATGGTTGCTGAACGGGAAAGGTGAGGTGGGGTGATGCATAAATCAAGGGTTTCAAATTAGCTCAGATACCGTTCCATAAACCCAATATGTAGTAGACAAGACCTACTCCTTGCTCAGTGAACTGGCCTCAACACCCCCTATTCACCGCACAAGAATATATCTGACTAGTAAGAATCTTCAAACCTATGTATTGATATCTCTCTGTAAGTGAGTCAATTGGGTGTAAAGCGGCCTAAACACAGCCGTGAAAAGCAGCTAAACCCCATTATAAAAATAAATTACTTTTCAAAACCCGTGAAACAAAGACAGTGAAAGAGAGAGAAACTCTTACAAAATTCGTTCAGGGGCTGTGATGCAACCTGGATTGACCATATCTAGACCCACAGCTGATTGAGACATAAGGGTGGACACTCTTGGGGCTGAGAGGTTTGGTGAGGTTGCGTGAGCCAACGCAGACCCTTTAAAGTAATACTGCATGGTACCCATCCCATGGGTCCCAAATCTCCAAGTTCAAGGGCATCTTCCTACGTCGAAAACATGCATGAGAAACCCAGAAGATGGTACACCGTGTGATCGGGAAACGTTTCTAAAACGCACCCCATTTCTCATCTCCTTGTGCTCGGGTTCGCCATTCCAGCCGCTTTAGTAGCCATCTCCCTCCTTAGAGAATCAGCACCTTTAATCTCCTGTTCCGTACAGGTTGCAATTTGTCCTGAGGATGAACGGGAAGAGGGGAACCAATGAGAGACTAGCTCTAGGGGTTGGGACAGGCACAGGTCACACTATTTTCCCATCAGGAAGAAGAATTAACCACAAGCTCAGCCTGCCCCCCAGAACCAGAAGAGGGCCTGAAGCAATCCTGCACTTTTGCGGCCAGCTCCCGAAAAAGCGACTGGAAAAATGGAGCTCAGAGGCACTGCAATAAACAAACCTGCAGAGTTATAAACAATAACTCTCGTCCACAAATATATTGAGGGAAGGCAACGAAGAGGCTTTGAAAGCAAGGCAGAATTGCAGGAAACAGATTTCAGGAGGTAGATTCGAATCGCCTTGAAAGCACATGAAAAGCGGAAAAACGTGGACAATGATGCCCTTGGCCAAAAAGGGCGTATGCGTTTGTTCCTGAATATATTCAGGAAAAAACGCATACGCCCTTTTTGGCCAACCAAGCCACCTGGAAAGGCAAATCAGCGCTCCAAAGAAGTCTCGCTTCCCAGCGGGCAAAAGGGCCATGCGGAAAAAAGTGTCCAAACCAGAAATGCAGGACCGGCCATGGAGAAATGCGAACCTTGCTACGCTGATAGGCGGGATGTAAATTGCTAACAGCCACTCTGGAGAAGTGTACGGTGTGTCCTGAAACATCTAAAAAACACAGCTTGGAGAGCATAGGGCACTTCCACTCATGGGCGTATAAATTGGGAAAACTAAAAATCAGCAAGACACAGGCACCCCAAAGTTTAGGGCTGCTCTGTTGACAAGAACCCCCACTTCATTACACCTTAAATATCCTAGGAAAGAGAAAAGTGGATAAAGAACTTGTGGTCCTCATGTACAATGGAATATCACTCAGCCATGAAATCCACGTCATAAGGCTAGTAGCAGCACGATGAGTGGATTTAGGTACGACGATTCTAAATGAAATAAGTCACACAGAAAAAGACACTTATCATAAGATATCACTTATAGAGGGAATGTAAAAACCGCTACACTTGAACTGAATTACAAAACAGAACAGAGTCACACGTTTAGAAAACACACTATGGTTGCTGAACGGGAAAGGTGAGGTGGGGTGATGCATAAATCAAGGGTTTCAAATTATCTCAGATACCGTTCCATAAACCCAATATGTAGTAGACAAGACCTACTCCTTGCTCAGTGAACTGGCCTCAACACCCCCTATTCACCGCACAAGAATATATCTGACTAGTAAGAATCTTCAAACCTATGTATTGATATCTCTCTGTAAGTGAGTCAATTGGGTGTAAAGCGGCCTAAACACAGCCGTGAAAAGCAGCTAAACCCCATTATAAAAATAAATTACTTTTCAAAACCCGTGAAACAAAGACAGTGAAAGAGAGAGAAACTCTTACAAAATTCGTTCAGGGGCTGTGATGCAACCTGGATTGACCATATCTAGACCCACAGCTGATTGAGACATAAGGGTGGACACTCTTGGGGCTGAGAGGTTTGGTGAGGTTGCGTGAGCCAACGCAGTCCCTTTAAAGTAATACTGCATGGTACCCATCCCATGGGTCCCAAATCTCCAGGTTCAAGGGCAACTTCCCACCTCGAAAACATGCATGAGAAACCCAGAAGATGGTACACCGTGTGATCGGGAAAGGTTTCTAAAACGCACCGCATTTCTCATCTCCTTGTGCTCGGGTTCGCCATTCCAGCCACTTTACTAGCCATCTCCCTCCTTGGAGAATCAGCACCTTTAATCTCCTGTTCCATACAGGTTGCAATTTGTCCTGAGGATGAACGGGAAGAGGGGAACCAATGAGAGACTAGCTCTAGGGGTTGGGACAGGCACAGGTCACTCTATTTTCCCATCAGGAAGAAGAATTAACCACAAGCTCAGCCTGCCCCCCAGAACCAGAAGAGGGCCTGAAGCAAACCTGCACTTTTGCGGCCAGCTCCCAAAAAAGAGACTGGAAAAATGGAGCTCAGGGGCACTGCAATTCAGAAACCTGCAGAGTTATAAATGATAACTCTCGTCCACAAATACATTGAGGGAAGGCACGAAGAGGCTTTGAAAGCAAGGCAGAATTGCAGGAAACAGATTTCAGGAGGTAGATTCGAATCGCCTTGAAAGCACATGAAAAGCGGCAAAACGTGGACAATGATGCCCTTGGCCAAAAAGGGCGTATGCGTTTTTTCCTGAATATATTCAGGAAAAAACGCATACGCCCTTTTTGGCCAACCAAGCAACCTGCAAAGGCAAATCAGCGCTCCAAAGAAGTCTCGCTTCCCAGCGGGCAAAAGGGCCATGCGGAAAAAAGTGTCCAAAGCAGAAATGCAGGACCGGCCATGGAGAAATGGGAGCCTTGCTACGCTGATGGGCGGGATGTAAATTGCCAACAGCCACTCTGGAGAAGTGTACGGTGTGTCCTGAAACATCTAAAAAACACAGCTTGGAGAGCATAGGGCACTTCCACTCATGGGCGTATAAATTGGGAAAACTAAAAATCAGCAAGACACAGGCACCCCAAAGTTTAGGGCTGCTCTGTTGACAAGAACCCCCACTTCATTACACCTTAAATATCCTAGGAAAGAGAAAAGTGGATAAAGAACTTGTGGTCCTCATGTACAATGGAATATCACTCAGCCATGAAATCCACGTCATAAGGCTAGTAGCAGCACGATGAGTGGATTTAGATACGACGATTCTAAATGAAATAAGTCACACAGAAAAAGACACTTATCATAAGATATCACTTATAGAGGGAATGTAAAAACCGCTACACTTGAACTGAATTACAAAACAGAACAGAGTCACACGTTTAGAAAACACACTATGGTTGCTGAACGGGAAAGGTGAGGTGGGGTGATGCATAAATCAAGGGTTTCAAATTAGCTCAGATACCGTTCCATAAACCCAATATGTAGTAGACAAGACCTACTCCTTGCTCAGTGAACTGGCCTCAACACCCCCTATTCACCGCACAAGAATATATCTGACTAGTAAGAATCTTCAAACCTATGTATTGATATCTCTCTGTAAGTGAGTCAATTGGGTGTAAAGCGGCCTAAACACAGCCGTGAAAAGCAGCTAAACCCCATTATAAAAATAAATTACTTTTCAAAACCCGTGAAACAAAGACAGTGAAAGAGAGAGAAATTCTTACAAAATTCGTTCAGGGGCTGTGATGCAACCTGGATTGACCATATCTAGACCCACAGCTGATTGAGACATAAGGGTGGACACTCTTGGGGCTGAGAGTTTTGGTGAGGTTGCGTGAGCCAACGCAGACCCTTTAAAGTAATACTGCATGGTACCCATCCCATGGGTCCCAAATCTCCAGGTTCAAGGGCATCTTCCTACGTCGAAAACATGCATGAGAAACCCAGAAGATGGTACACCGTGTGATCGGGAAAGGTTTCTAAAACGCACCTCATTTCTCATCTCCTTGTGCTCGGGTTCGCCATTCCAGCCGCTTTACTAGCCATCTCCCTCCTTGGAGAATCAGCACCTTTAATCTCCTGTTCCGTACAGGTTGCCATTTGTCCTGAGGATGAACGGCAAGAGGGGAACCAATGAGAGACTAGCTCTAGGGGTTGGGACAGGCACAGGTCACTCTATTTTCCCATCAGGAAGAAGAATTAACCACAAGCTCAGCCTGCCCCCCAGAACCAGAAGAGGGCCTGAAGCAATCCTGCACTTTTGCGGCCAGCTCCCAAAAAAGTGACTGGAAAAATGGAGCTCAGGGGCACTGCAATAAACAAACCTGCAGAGTTATAAACGATAACTCTCGTCCACAAATATATTGAGGGAAGGCAACGAAGAGGCTTTGAAAGCAAGGCAGAATTGCAGGAAACAGATTTCAGGAGGTAGTTTCGAATCGCCTTGAAAGCACATGAAAAGCGGCAAAACGTGGACAATGATGCCCTTGGCCAAAAAGGGCGTATGCGTTTTTTCCTGAATATATTCAGGAAAAAACGCATACGCCCTTTTTGGCCAACCAAGCAACCGGGAAAGGCAAATCAGCGCTCCAAAGAAGTCTCGCTTCCCAGCGGGCAAAAGGGCCATGCGGAAAAAAGTGTCCAAACCAGAAATGCAGGACCGGCCATGGAGAAATGGGAGCCTTGCTACGCTGATGGGCGGGATGTAAATTGCCAACAGCCACTCTGGAGAAGTGTACGGTGTGTCCTGAAACATCTAAAAAACACAGCTTGGAGAGCATAGGGCACTTCCACTCATGGGCGTATAAATTGGGAAAACTAAAAATCAGCAAGACACAGGCACCCCAAAGTTTAGGGCTGCTCTGTTGACAAGAACCCCCACTTCATTACACCTTAAATATCCTAGGAAAGAGAAAAGTGGATAAAGAACTTGTGGTCCTCATGTACAATGGAATATCACTCAGCCATGAAATCCACGTCATAAGGCTAGTAACAGCACGATGAGTGGATTTAGGTACGACGATTCTAAATGAAATAAGTCACACAGAAATAGACACTTATCATAAGATATCACTTATAGAGGGAATGTAAAAACCGCTACACTTGAACTGAATTACAAAACAGAACAGAGTCACACGTTTAGAAAACACACTATGGTTGCTGAACGGGAAAGGTGAGGTGGGGTGATGCATAAATCAAGGGTTTCAAATTATCTCAGATACCGTTCCATAAACCCAATATGTAGTAGACAAGACCTACTCCTTACTCAGTGAACTGGCCTCAACACCCCCTATTCACCGCACAAGAATATATCTGACTAGTAAGAATCTTCAAACCTATGTATTGATATCTCTCTGTAAGTGAGTCAATTGGGTGTAAAGCGGCCTAAACACAGCCGTGAAAAGCAGCTCAACCCCATTATAAAAATAAATTACTTTTCAAAACCCGTGAAACAAAGACAGTGAAAGAGAGAGAAACTCTTACAAAATTCGTTCAGGGGCTGTGATGCAACCTGAATTGACCATATCTAGACTCACAGCTGATTGAGACATAAGGGTGGACACTCTTGGGGCTGAGAGTTTTGGTGAGGTTGCGTGAGCCAACGCAGACCCTTTAAAGTAATACTGCATGGTACCCATCCCATGGGTCCCAAATCTCCAGGTTCAAGGGCATCTTCCTACGTCGAAAACATGCATGAGAAACCCAGAAGATGGTACATCGTGTGATCGGGAAAGGTTTCTAAAACGCCCCTCATTTCTCATCTCCTTGTGCTCGGGTTCGCCATTCCAGCCGCTTTACTAGCCATCTCCCTCCTTGGAGAATCAGCACCTTTAATCTCCTGTTCCGTACAGGTTGCAATTTGTCCTGAGGATGAACGGGAAGAGGGGAACCAATGAGAGACTAGCTCTAGGGGTGGGGACAGGCACAGGTCACACTATTTTCCCATCAGGAAGAAGAATTAACCACAAGCTCAGCCTGCCCCCCAGAACCAGAAGAGGGCCTGAAGCAATCCTGCACTTTTGCGCCTAGCTCCCAAAAAAGCGACTGGAAAAATGGAGCTCAGGGGCACTGCAATTCACAAACCTGCAGAGTTATAAATGATAACTCTCGTCCACAAATATATTGAGAGAAGGCAACGAAGAGGCTTTGAAAGCAAGGCAGAATTGCAGGAAACAGATTTCAGGAGGTAGATTCGAATCGCCTTGAAAGCACATGAAAAGCGGCAAAACGTGGACAATGATGCCCTTGGCCAAAAAGGGCGTATGCGTTTTTTCCTGAATATATTCAGGAAAAAACGCATACGCCCTTTTTGGCCAACCAAGCAACCTGGAAAGGCAAATCAGCGCTCCAAAGAAGTCTCGCTTCCCAGCGGGCAAAAGGGCCATGCGGAAAAAAGTGTCCAAACCAGAAATGCAGGACCGGCCATGGAGAAATGGGAGCCTTGCTACACTGATGGGCGGGATGTAAATTGCCAACAGCCACTCTGGAGAAGTGTACGGTGTGTCCTGAAACATCTAAAAAACACAGCTTGGAGAGCATAGGGCACTTCCACTCATGGGCGTATAAATTGGGAAAACTAAAAATCAGCAAGACACAGGCACCCCAAAGTTTAGGGCTGCTCTGTTGACAAGAACCCCCACTTCATTACACCTTAAATATCCTAGGAAAGAGAAAAGTGGATAAAGAACATGTGGTCCTCATGTACAATGGAATATCACTCAGCCATGAAATCCACGTCATAAGGCTAGTAGCAGCACGATGAGTGGATTTAGGTACGACGACTCTAAATGAAATAAGTCACACAGAAAAAGACACTTATCATAAGATATCACTTATAGAGGGAATGTAAAAACCGCTACACTTGAACTGAATTACAAAACAGAACAGAGTCACACGTTTAGAAAACACACTATGGTTGCTGAACGGGAAAGGTGAGGTGGGGTGATGCATAAATCAAGGGTTTCAAATTAGCTCAGATACCGTTCCATAAACCCAATATGTAGTAGACAAGACCTACTCCTTGCTCAGTGAACTGGCCTCAACACCCCCTTTTCACCGCACAAGAATATATCTGACTAGTAAGAATCTTCAAACCTATGTATTGATATCTCTCTGTAAGTGAGTCAATTGGTTGTAAAGCGTCCTAAACACAGCCGTGAAAAGCAGCTAAACCCCATTATAAAAATAAATTACTTTTCAAAACCCGTGAAAGAAAGACAGTGAAAGAGAGAGAAATTCTTACAAAATTCGTTCAGTGGCTGTGATGCAACCTGGATTGACCATATCTAGACCCACTGCTGATTGAGACATAAGGGTGGACAATCTTGGGGCTGAGAGGTTTGGTGAGGTTGCGTGAGCCAACGCAGTCCCTTTAAAGTAATACTGCATGGTACCCATCCCATGGGTCACAAATCTCCAGGTTCAAGGGCAACTTCCTACCTCGAAAACATGCATGAGAAACCCAGAAGATGGTACACCGTGTGATCGGGAAAGGTTTCTAAAACGCCCGTCATTTCTCATCTCCTTGTGCTCGGGTTCGCCATTCCAGCCGCTTTACTAGCCATCTCCCTCCTTGGAGCATCAGCACCTTTAATCTCCTGTTCCCTGAGGATGAACGGGAAGAGGGGAACCAATGAGAGACTAGCTCTAGGGGTTGGGACAGGCACAGGTCACACTATTTTCCCCATCAGGAAGAAGAATTAACCACAAGCTCAGCCTGCCCCCCCAGAACCAGAAGAGGGCCTGAAGCAATCCTGCACTTTTGCGGCTAGCTCCCAAAAAAGCGACTGGAAAAATGGAGCTCAGGGGCACTGCAATTCACAAAAAACAACTGCAGAGTTATAAATGATAACTCTCGTCCACAAATTATATTGAGAGAAGGCAACGAAGAGCTTTGAAAGCAAGGCAGAATTGCAGGAAACAGATTTCAGGAGGTAGATTCGAATCGCCTTGAAAGCACATGAAAAGCGGCAGAACGTGGACAATGATGCCCTTGGCCAAAAAGGGCGTATGCGTTTTTTCCTGAATATATTCAGGAAAAAACGCATACGCCCCTTTTTGGCCAACCAAGCAACCTGGAACGGCAAATCAGCGCTCCAAAGAAGTCTCGCTTCCCAGCGGCAAAAGGGCCATGCGGAAAAAAGTGTCCAAACCAGAAATGCAGGACCGGCCATGGAGAAATGGGAGCCCTTGCTACGCTGATGGGCGGGATGTAAATTGCCAACAGCCACTCTGGAGAAGTGTTACGGTGTGTCCTGAAAACATCTAAAAAACACAGCTTGGAGAGCATAGGGCACTTCCACTCATGGGGCGTATAAATTGGGAAAACTAAAAATCAGGAAGACACAGGCACCCCAAAGTTTAGGGCTGCTCTGTTGACAAGAACCCCCACTTCATTACACCTTAAATATCCTAGGAAAGAGAAAAGTGGATAAAGAACTTGTGGTCCTCATGTACAATGGAATATCACTCAGCCATGAAATCCACGTCATAAGGCTAGTAGCAGCACGATGAGTGGATTTAGATACGACCATTCTAAATGAAGTAAGTCACACAGAAAAAGACACTTATCATAAGATATCACTTATAGAGGGAATGTAAAAACCGCTACACTTGAACTGAATTACAAAACAGAACAGAGTCACACGTTTAGAAAACACACTATGGCTGCTGAACGGGAAAAGGTGAGGTGGGGTGATGCATAAATCAAGGGTTTCAAATTAGCTCAGATACCGTTCCATAAACCCAATATGTAGTAGACAAGACCTACTCCTTGCTCAGTGAACTGGCCTCAACACCCCCTTTTCACCGCACAAGAATATATCTGACTAGTAAGAATCTTCAAACCTATGTATTGATATCTCTCTGTAAGTGAGTCAATTGGTTGTAAAGCGTCCTAAACACAGCCGTGAAAAGCAGCTAAACCCCATTATAAAAATAAATTATCTTTCAAAAACCGTGAAAGAAAGACAGTGAAAGAGAGAGAAATTCTTACAAAATTCGTTCAGTGGCTGTGATGCAACCTGGATTGACCATATCTAGACCCACTGCTGATTGAGACATAAGGGTGGACAATCTTGGGGCTGAGAGGTTTGGTGAGGTTGCGTGAGCCAACGCAGTCCCCCTTTAAAGTAATACTGCATGGTACCCATCCCATGGGTTCACAAATCTCCAGGTTCAAGGGCAACTTCCTACCTCGAAAACATGCATGAGAAACCCAGAAGATGGTACACCGTGTGATCGGGAAAGGTTTCTAAAACGCCCGTCATTTCTCATCTCCTTGTGCTCGGGTTCGCCATTCCAGCCGCTTTACTAGCCATCTCCCTCCTTGGAGCATCAGCACCTTTAATCTCCTGTTCCGTACAGGTTGCAATTTGTCCTGAGGATGAACGGGAAGAGGGGAACCAATGAGAGACTAGCTCTAGGGGTTGGGACAGGCACAGGTCACACTATTTTCCCATCAGGAAGAAGAATTAACCACAAGCTCAGCCTGCCCCCCCCAGAAACCAGAAGAGGGCCTGAAGTAATCCTGCACTTTTGCGGCTAGCTCCCAAAAAAGCGACTGGAAAAATGGAGCTCAGGGGCACTGCAATTCACAAACCTGCAGAGTTATAAATGATAACTCTCGTCCACAAATATATTGAGAGAAGGCAACGAAGAGGCTTTGAAAGCAAGGCAGAATTGCAGGAAACAGATTTCAGGAGGTAGATTCGAATCGCCTTGAAAGCACATGAAAAGCGGCAGAACGTGGACAATGATGCCCTTGGCCAAAAAGGGCGTATGCGTTTTTTCCTGAATATATTCAGGAAAAAAACGCATACGCCCTTTTTGGCCAACCAAGCAACCTGGAACGGCAAATCAGCGCTCCAAAGAAGTCTCGCTTCCCAGCGGGCAAAAGGGCCATGCGGAAAAAAGTGTCCAAACCAGAAATGCAGGACCGGCCATGGAGAAATGGGAGCCTTGCTACGCTGATGGGCGGGATGTAAATTGCCAACAGCCACTCTGGAGAAGTGTACGGTGTGTCCTGAAACATCTAAAAAACACAGCTTGGAGAGCATAGGGCACTTCCACTCATGGGCGTATAAATTGGGAAAACTAAAAATCAGGAAGACACAGGCACCCCAAAGTTTAGGGCTGCTCTGTTGACAAGAACCCCCACTTCATTACACCTTAAATATCCTAGGAAAGAGAAAAGTGGATAAAGAACTTGTGGTCCTCATGTACAATGGAATATCACTCAGCCATGAAATCCACGTCATAAGGCTAGTAGCAGCACGATGAGTGGATTTAGATACGACCATTCTAAATGAAGTAAGTCACACAGAAAAAGACACTTATCATAAGATATCACTTATAGAGGGAATGTAAAAACCGCTACACTTGAACTGAATTACAAAACAGAACAGAGTCACACGTTTAGAAAACACACTATGGCTGCTGAACGGGAAAGGTGAGGTGGGGTGATTCATAAATCAAGGGTTTCAAATTAGCTCAGATACCGTTCCATAAACCCAATATGTAGTAGACAAGACCTACTCCTTGCTCAGTGAACTGGCCTCAACACCCCCTATTCACCGCACAAGAATATATCTGACTAGTAAGAATCTTCAAACCTATGTATTGATATCTCTCTGTAAGTGAGTAAATTGGGTGTAAAGCGGCCTAAACACAGCCGGAAAAGCAGCTAAACCCCATTATAAAATAAATTACTTTTCAAAACCCATGAAACAAAGGACAGTGAAAAGAGAGAGAAATTCTTACAAAATTCGTTCAGGGGCTGTGATGCAACCTGGATTGACCATATCTAGACCCACAGCTGATTGAGACATAAGGGTGGGACACTCTTGGGGCTGAGAGTTTTGGTGAGGTTGCGTGAGCCAACGCAGACCCTTTAAAGTAATACTGCCTGGTACCCATCCCATGGGTCCCCAAATCTCCAGGCTCAAGGGTATCTTCCTACGTCGAAAACATGCATGAGAAACCCAGAAGATGGTACACCGTGTGATCGGGAAAGGTTTCTAAAACGCACCTCATTACTCATCTCCTTGTGCTCGGGTTCGCCATTCCAGCCGCTTTAGTAGCCATCTCCCTCCTTAGAGAATCAGCACCTTTAATCTCCTGTTCCGTACAGGTTGCAATTTGTCCTGAGGATGAACGGGAAGAGGGGAACCAATGAGAGACTAGCTCTAGGGTTTGGGACAGGCACAGGTCACTCTATTTTCCCATCAGGAAGAAGAATTAACCACAAGCTCAGCCTGCCCCCCAGAACCAGAAGAGGGCCCTGAAGCAATCCTGCACTTTTGCGGCCAGCTCCCCGAAAAAGCGACTGGAAAAATGGAGCTCAGAGGCACTGCAATAAACAAACCTGCAGAGTTATAAACGATAACTCTCGTCCACAAATATATTGAGGGAAGGCAACGAAGAGGCTTTGAAAGCAAGGCAGAATTGCAGGAAACAGATTTCAGGAGGTAGATTCGAATCGCCTTGAAAGCACATGAAAAGCGGCAAAACGTGGACAATGATGCCCTTGGCCAAAAAGGGCGTATGCGTTTTTTCCTGAATATATTCAGGAAAAAACGCATACGCCCTTTTTGGCCAACCAAGCCACCTGGAAAGGCAAATCAGCGCTCCAAAGAAGTCTCGCTTCCCAGCGGGCAAAAGGGCCATGCGGAAAAAAGTGTCCCAAACCAGAAATGCAGGACCGGCCATGGAGAAATGGGAGCCTTGCTACGCTGATGGGCGGGATGTAAATTGCCAACAGCCACTCTGGAGAAGTGTACGGTGTGTCCTGAAACATCTAAAAAACACAGCTTGGAGAGCATAGGGCACTTCCACTCATGGGCGTATAAATTGGGAAAACTAAAAATCAGCAAGACACAGGCACCCCAAAGTTTAGGGCTGCTCTGTTGACAAGAACCCCCACTTCATTACACCTTAAATATCCTAGGAAAGAGAAAAGTGGATAAAGAAGTTGTGGTCCTCATGTACAAATGGAATATCACTCAGCCATGAAATCCACGTCATAAAGGCTAGTAGCAGCACGATGAGTGGATTTAGGTACGACGATTCTAAGTGAAATAAGTCACACAGAAAAAGACACTTATCATAAGATATCACTATAGAGGGAATGTAAAAACCGCTACACTTGAACTGAATTACAAAACAGAACAGAGTCACACGTTTAGAAAACAACACTATGGCTGCTGAACGGGAAAGGTGAGGTGGGGTGATGCATAAATCAAGGGTTTCAAATTAGCTCAGATACCGTTCCATAAACCCAATATGTAGTAGACAAGACCTACTCCTTGCTCAGTGAACTGGCCTCAACACCCCCTATTCACCGCACAAGAATATATCTGACTAGTAAGAATCTTCAAACCTATGTATTGATATCTCTCTGTAAGTGAGTCAATTGGGTGTAAAGCGGCCTAAACACAGCCGTGAAAAGCAGCTAAACCCCATTATAAAAATAAATTACTTTTCAAAACCCATGAAACAAAGACAGTGAAAGAGAGAGAAATTCTTACAAAATTCGTTCAGGGGCTGTGATGCAACCTGGATTGACCATATCTAGACCCACAGCTGATTGAGACATAAGGGTGGACACTCTTGGGGCTGAGAGTTTTGGTGAGGTTGCGTGAGCCAACGCAGACCCTTTAAAGTAATACTGCATGGTACCCATCCCATGGGTCCCAAATCTCCAGGTTCAAGGGCATCTTCCTATGTCGAAAACATGCATGAGAAACCCAGAAGATGGTACATCGTGTGATCGGGAAAGGTTTCTAAAACGCCCCTCATTTCTCATCTCCTTGTGCTCGGGTTCGCCATTCCAGCCGCTTTACTAGCCATCTCCCTCCTTGGAGAATCAGCACCTTTAATCTCCTGTTCCGTACAGGTTGCAATTTGTCCTGAGGATGAACGGGAAGAGGGGAACCAATGAGAGACTAGCTCTAGGGGTTGGGACAGGCACAGGTCACACTATTTTCCCATCAGGAAGAAGAATTAACCACAAGCTCAGCCTGCCCCCCAGAACCAGAAGAGGGCCTGAAGCAATCCTGCACTTTTGCGCCTAGCTCCCAAAAAAGCGACTGGAAAAATGGAGCTCAGGGGCACTCCAATTCACAAACCTGCAGAGTTATAAATGATAACTCTCGTCCACAAATATATTGAGAGAAGGCAACGAAGAGGCTTTGAAAGCAAGGCAGAATTGCAGGAAACAGATTTCAGGAGGTAGATTCGAATCGCCTTGAAAGCACATGAAAAGCGGCAAAACGTGGACAATGATGCCCTTGGCCAAAAAGGGCGTATGCGTTTTTTCCTGAATATATTCAGGAAAAAACGCATACGCCCTTTTTGGCCAACCAAGCAACCGGGAAAGGCAAATCAGCGCTCCAAAGAAGTCTCGCTTCCCAGCGGGCAAAAGGGCCATGCGGAAAAAAGTGTCCAAACCAGAAATGCAGGACCGGCCATGGAGAAATGGGAGCCTTGCTACGCTGATGGGCGGGATGTAAATTGCCAACAGCCACTCTGGAGAAGTGTACGGTGTGTCCTGAAACATCTAAAAAACACAGCTTGGAGAGCATAGGGCACTTCCACTCATGGGCGTATAAATTGGGAAAACTAAAAATCAGCAAGACACAGGCACCCCAAAGTTTAGGGCTGCTCTGTTGACAAGAACCCCCACTTCATTACACCTTAAATATCCTAGGAAAGAGAAAAGTGGATAAAGAACTTGTGGTCCTCATGTACAATGGAATATCACTCAGCCATGAAATCCACGTCATAAGGCTAGTAGCAGCACGATGAGTGGATTTAGGTACGACGATTCTAAATGAAATAAGTCACACAGAAAAAGACACTTATCATAAGATATCACTTATAGAGGGAATGTAAAAACCGCTACACTTGAACTGAATTACAAAACAGAACAGAGTCACACGTTTAGAAAACACACTATGGTTGCTGAACGGGAAAGGTGAGGTGGGGTGATGCATAAATCAAGGGTTTCAAATTATCTCAGATACCGTTCCATAAACCCAATATGTAGTAGACAAGACCTACTCCTTGCTCAGTGAACTGGCCTCAACACCCCCTATTCACCGCACAAGAATATATCTGACTAGTAAGAATCTTCAAACCTATGTATTGATATCTCTCTGTAAGTGAGTCAATTGGGTGTAAAGCGGCCTAAACACAGCCGTGAAAAGCAGCTAAACCCCATTATAAAAATAAATTACTTTTCAAAACCCGTGAAACAAAGACAGTGAAAGAGAGAGAAACTCTTACAAAATTCGTTCAGGGGCTGTGATGCAACCTGGATTGACCATATCTAGACCCACAGCTGATTGAGACATAAGGGTGGACACTCTTGGGGCTGAGAGGTTTGGTGAGGTTGCGTGACTCAACGCAGACCCTTTAAAGTAATACTGCATGGTACCCATCCCATGGGTCCCAAATCTCCAGGTTCAAGGGCATCTTCCTACGTCGAAAACATGCATGAGAAACCCAGAAGTTGGTACACCGTGTGATCGGGAAAGGTTTCTAAAACGCCCCTCATTTCTCATCTCCTTGTGCTCGGGTTCGCCATTCCAGCCGCTTTACTAGCCATCTCCCTCCTTGGAGAATCAGCACCTTTAATCTCCTGTTCCGTACAGGTTGCCATTTGTCCTGAGGATGAACGGCAAGAGGGGAACCAATGAGAGACTAGCTCTAGGGGTTGGGACAGGCACAGGTCACACTATTTTCCCATCAGGAAGAAGAATTAACCACAAGCTCAGCCTGCCCCCCAGAACCAGAAGAGGGCCTGAAGCAATCCTGCACTTTTGCGGCCAGCTCCCAAAAAAGTGACTCAAAAAATGGAGCTCAGGGGCACTGCAATAAACAAACCTGCAGAGTTATAAACAATAACTCTCGTCCACAAATATATTGAGGGAAGGCAACGAAGAGGCTTTGAAAGCAAGGCAGAATTGCAGGAAACAGATTTCAGGAGGTAGATTCGAATCGCCTTGAAAGCACATGAAAAGCGGCAAAACGTGGACAATGATGCCCTTGGCCAAAAAGGGCATATGCGTTTTTTCCTGAATATATTCAGGAAAAAACGCATACGCCCTTTTTGGTCAACCAAGCAACCTGGAAAGGCAAATCAGCGCTCCAAAGAAGTCTCGCTTCCCAGCGGGCAAAAGGGCCATGCGGAAAAAAGTGTCCAAACCAGAAATGCAGGACCGGCCATGGAGAAATGGGAGCCTTGCTCCGCTGATGGGCGGGATGTAAATTGCCAACAGCCACTCTGGAGAAGTGTACGGTGTGTCCTGAAACATCTAAAAAACACAGCTTGGAGAGCATAGGGCACTTCCACTCATGGGCGTATAAATTGGGAAAACTAAAAATCAGCAAGACACAGGCACCCCAAAGTTTAGGGCTGCTCTGTTGACCAGAACCCCCACTTCATTACACCTTAAATATCCTAGGAAAGAGAAAAGTGGATAAAGAACTTGTGGTCCTCATGTACAATGGAATATCACTCAGCCATGAAATCCACGTCATAAGGCTAGTAGCAGCACGATGAGTGGATTTAGGTACGACGATTCTAAATGAAATAAGTCACACAGAAAAAGACACTTATCATAAGATATCACTTATAGAGGGAATGTAAAAACCGCTACACTTGAACTGAATTACAAAACAGAACAGAGTCACACGTTTAGAAAACACACTATGGCTGCTGAACGGGAAAGGTGAGGTGGGGTGATGCATAAATCAAGGGTTTCAAATTAGCTCAGATACCGTTCCATAAACCCAATATGTAGTAGACAAGACCTACTCCTTGCTCAGTGAACTGGCCTCAACACCCCCTATTCACCGCACAAGAATATATCTGACTAGTAAGAATCTTCAAACCTATGTATTGATATCTCTCTGTAAGTGAGTCAATTGGGTGTAAAGCGGCCTAAACACAGCCGTGAAAAGCAGCTAAACCCCATTATAAAAATAAATTACTTTTCAAAACCCATGAAACAAAGACAGTGAAAGAGAGAGAAATTCTTACAAAATTCGTTCAGGGGCTGTGATGCAACCTGGATTGACCATATCTAGACCCACAGCTGATTGAGACATAAGGGTGGACACTCTTGGGGCTGAGAGTTTTGGTGAGGTTGCGTGAGCCAACGCAGACCCTTTAAAGTAATACTGCATGGTACCCATCCCATGGGTCCCAAATCTCCAGGTTCAAGGGCATCTTCCTATGTCGAAAACATGCATGAGAAACCCAGAAGATGGTACATCGTGTGATCGGGAAAGGTTTCTAAAACGCCCCTCATTTCTCATCTCCTTGTGCTCGGGTTCGCCATTCCAGCCGCTTTACTAGCCATCTCCCTCCTTGGAGAATCAGCACCTTTAATCTCCTGTTCCGTACAGGTTGCAATTTGTCCTGAGGATGAACGGGAAGAGGGGAACCAATGAGAGACTAGCTCTAGGGGTTGGGACAGGCACAGGTCACACTATTTTCCCATCAGGAAGAAGAATTAACCACAAGCTCAGCCTGCCCCCCAGAACCAGAAGAGGGCCTGAAGCAATCCTGCACTTTTGCGCCTAGCTCCCAAAAAAGCGACTGGAAAAATGGAGCTCAGGGGCACTCCAATTCACAAACCTGCAGAGTTATAAATGATAACTCTCGTCCACAAATATATTGAGAGAAGGCAACGAAGAGGCTTTGAAAGCAAGGCAGAATTGCAGGAAACAGATTTCAGGAGGTAGATTCGAATCGCCTTGAAAGCACATGAAAAGCGGCAAAACGTGGACAATGATGCCCTTGGCCAAAAAGGGCGTATGCGTTTTTTCCTGAATATATTCAGGAAAAAACGCATACGCCCTTTTTGGCCAACCAAGCAACCGGGAAAGGCAAATCAGCGCTCCAAAGAAGTCTCGCTTCCCAGCGGGCAAAAGGGCCATGCGGAAAAAAGTGTCCAAACCAGAAATGCAGGACCGGCCATGGAGAAATGGGAGCCTTGCTACGCTGATGGGCGGGATGTAAATTGCCAACAGCCACTCTGGAGAAGTGTACGGTGTGTCCTGAAACATCTAAAAAACACAGCTTGGAGAGCATAGGGCACTTCCACTCATGGGCGTATAAATTGGGAAAACTAAAAATCAGCAAGACACAGGCACCCCAAAGTTTAGGGCTGCTCTGTTGACAAGAACCCCCACTTCATTACACCTTAAATATCCTAGGAAAGAGAAAAGTGGATAAAGAACTTGTGGTCCTCATGTACAATGGAATATCACTCAGCCATGAAATCCACGTCATAAGGCTAGTAGCAGCACGATGAGTGGATTTAGGTACGACGATTCTAAATGAAATAAGTCACACAGAAAAAGACACTTATCATAAGATATCACTTATAGAGGGAATGTAAAAACCGCTACACTTGAACTGAATTACAAAACAGAACAGAGTCACACGTTTAGAAAACACACTATGGTTGCTGAACGGGAAAGGTGAGGTGGGGTGATGCATAAATCAAGGGTTTCAAATTATCTCAGATACCGTTCCATAAACCCAATATGTAGTAGACAAGACCTACTCCTTGCTCAGTGAACTGGCCTCAACACCCCCTATTCACCGCACAAGAATATATCTGACTAGTAAGAATCTTCAAACCTATGTATTGATATCTCTCTGTAAGTGAGTCAATTGGGTGTAAAGCGGCCTAAACACAGCCGTGAAAAGCAGCTAAACCCCATTATAAAAATAAATTACTTTTCAAAACCCGTGAAACAAAGACAGTGAAAGAGAGAGAAACTCTTACAAAATTCGTTCAGGGGCTGTGATGCAACCTGGATTGACCATATCTAGACCCACAGCTGATTGAGACATAAGGGTGGACACTCTTGGGGCTGAGAGGTTTGGTGAGGTTGCGTGACTCAACGCAGACCCTTTAAAGTAATACTGCATGGTACCCATCCCATGGGTCCCAAATCTCCAGGTTCAAGGGCATCTTCCTACGTCGAAAACATGCATGAGAAACCCAGAAGTTGGTACACCGTGTGATCGGGAAAGGTTTCTAAAACGCCCCTCATTTCTCATCTCCTTGTGCTCGGGTTCGCCATTCCAGCCGCTTTACTAGCCATCTCCCTCCTTGGAGAATCAGCACCTTTAATCTCCTGTTCCGTACAGGTTGCCATTTGTCCTGAGGATGAACGGCAAGAGGGGAACCAATGAGAGACTAGCTCTAGGGGTTGGGACAGGCACAGGTCACACTATTTTCCCATCAGGAAGAAGAATTAACCACAAGCTCAGCCTGCCCCCCAGAACCAGAAGAGGGCCTGAAGCAATCCTGCACTTTTGCGGCCAGCTCCCAAAAAAGTGACTCAAAAAATGGAGCTCAGGGGCACTGCAATAAACAAACCTGCAGAGTTATAAACAATAACTCTCGTCCACAAATATATTGAGGGAAGGCAACGAAGAGGCTTTGAAAGCAAGGCAGAATTGCAGGAAACAGATTTCAGGAGGTAGATTCGAATCGCCTTGAAAGCACATGAAAAGCGGCAAAACGTGGACAATGATGCCCTTGGCCAAAAAGGGCATATGCGTTTTTTCCTGAATATATTCAGGAAAAAACGCATACGCCCTTTTTGGTCAACCAAGCAACCTGGAAAGGCAAATCAGCGCTCCAAAGAAGTCTCGCTTCCCAGCGGGCAAAAGGGCCATGCGGAAAAAAGTGTCCAAACCAGAAATGCAGGACCGGCCATGGAGAAATGGGAGCCTTGCTCCGCTGATGGGCGGGATGTAAATTGCCAACAGCCACTCTGGAGAAGTGTACGGTGTGTCCTGAAACATCTAAAAAACACAGCTTGGAGAGCATAGGGCACTTCCACTCATGGGCGTATAAATTGGGAAAACTAAAAATCAGCAAGACACAGGCACCCCAAAGTTTAGGGCTGCTCTGTTGACCAGAACCCCCACTTCATTACACCTTAAATATCCTAGGAAAGAGAAAAGTGGATAAAGAACTTGTGGTCCTCATGTACAATGGAATATCACTCAGCCATGAAAACCACGTCATAAGGCTAGTAGCAGCACGATGAGTGGATTTAGGTACGACGATTCTAAATGAAATAAGTCACACAGAAAAAGACACTTATCATAAGATATCACTTATAGAGGGAATGTAAAAACCGCTACACTTGAACTGAATTACAAAACAGAACAGAGTCACACGTTTAGAAAACACACTATGGCTGCTGAACGGGAAAGGTGAGGTGGGGTGATGCATAAATCAAGGGTTTCAAATTAGCTCAGATACCGTTCCATAAACCCAATATGTAGTAGACAAGACCTACTCCTTGCTCAGTGAACTGGCCTCAACACCCCCTATTCACCGCACAAGAATATATCTGACTAGTAAGAATCTTCAAACCTATGTATTGATATCTCTCTGTAAGTGAGTCAATTGGGTGTAAAGCGGCCTAAACACAGCCGTGAAAAGCAGCTAAACCCCATTATAAAAATAAATTACTTTTCAAAACCCATGAAACAAAGACAGTGAAAGAGAGAGAAATTCTTACAAAATTCGTTCAGGGGCTGTGATGCAACCTGGATTGACCATATCTAGACCCACAGCTGATTGAGACATAAGGGTGGACACTCTTGGGGCTGAGAGTTTTGGTGAGGTTGCGTGAGCCAACGCAGACCCTTTAAAGTAATACTGCATGGTACCCATCCCATGGGTCCCAAATCTCCAGGTTCAAGGGCATCTTCCTATGTCGAAAACATGCATGAGAAACCCAGAAGATGGTACATCGTGTGATCGGGAAAGGTTTCTAAAACGCCCCTCATTTCTCATCTCCTTGTGCTCGGGTTCGCCATTCCAGCCGCTTTACTAGCCATCTCCCTCCTTGGAGAATCAGCACCTTTAATCTCCTGTTCCGTACAGGTTGCAATTTGTCCTGAGGATGAACGGGAAGAGGGGAACCAATGAGAGACTAGCTCTAGGGGTTGGGACAGGCACAGGTCACACTATTTTCCCATCAGGAAGAAGAATTAACCACAAGCTCAGCCTGCCCCCCAGAACCAGAAGAGGGCCTGAAGCAATCCTGCACTTTTGCGCCTAGCTCCCAAAAAAGCGACTGGAAAAATGGAGCTCAGGGGCACTCCAATTCACAAACCTGCAGAGTTATAAATGATAACTCTCGTCCACAAATATATTGAGAGAAGGCAACGAAGAGGCTTTGAAAGCAAGGCAGAATTGCAGGAAACAGATTTCAGGAGGTAGATTCGAATCGCCTTGAAAGCACATGAAAAGCGGCAAAACGTGGACAATGATGCCCTTGGCCAAAAAGGGCGTATGCGTTTTTTCCTGAATATATTCAGGAAAAAACGCATACGCCCTTTTTGGCCAACCAAGCAACCGGGAAAGGCAAATCAGCGCTCCAAAGAAGTCTCGCTTCCCAGCGGGCAAAAGGGCCATGCGGAAAAAAGTGTCCAAACCAGAAATGCAGGACCGGCCATGGAGAAATGGGAGCCTTGCTACGCTGATGGGCGGGATGTAAATTGCCAACAGCCACTCTGGAGAAGTGTACGGTGTGTCCTGAAACATCTAAAAAACACAGCTTGGAGAGCATAGGGCACTTCCACTCATGGGCGTATAAATTGGGAAAACTAAAAATCAGCAAGACACAGGCACCCCAAAGTTTAGGGCTGCTCTGTTGACAAGAACCCCCACTTCATTACACCTTAAATATCCTAGGAAAGAGAAAAGTGGATAAAGAACTTGTGGTCCTCATGTACAATGGAATATCACTCAGCCATGAAATCCACGTCATAAGGCTAGTAGCAGCACGATGAGTGGATTTAGGTACGACGATTCTAAATGAAATAAGTCACACAGAAAAAGACACTTATCATAAGATATCACTTATAGAGGGAATGTAAAAACCGCTACACTTGAACTGAATTACAAAACAGAACAGAGTCACACGTTTAGAAAACACACTATGGTTGCTGAACGGGAAAGGTGAGGTGGGGTGATGCATAAATCAAGGGTTTCAAATTATCTCAGATACCGTTCCATAAACCCAATATGTAGTAGACAAGACCTACTCCTTGCTCAGTGAACTGGCCTCAACACCCCCTATTCACCGCACAAGAATATATCTGACTAGTAAGAATCTTCAAACCTATGTATTGATATCTCTCTGTAAGTGAGTCAATTGGGTGTAAAGCGGCCTAAACACAGCCGTGAAAAGCAGCTAAACCCCATTATAAAAATAAATTACTTTTCAAAACCCGTGAAACAAAGACAGTGAAAGAGAGAGAAACTCTTACAAAATTCGTTCAGGGGCTGTGATGCAACCTGGATTGACCATATCTAGACCCACAGCTGATTGAGACATAAGGGTGGACACTCTTGGGGCTGAGAGGTTTGGTGAGGTTGCGTGACTCAACGCAGACCCTTTAAAGTAATACTGCATGGTACCCATCCCATGGGTCCCAAATCTCCAGGTTCAAGGGCATCTTCCTACGTCGAAAACATGCATGAGAAACCCAGAAGTTGGTACACCGTGTGATCGGGAAAGGTTTCTAAAACGCCCCTCATTTCTCATCTCCTTGTGCTCGGGTTCGCCATTCCAGCCGCTTTACTAGCCATCTCCCTCCTTGGAGAATCAGCACCTTTAATCTCCTGTTCCGTACAGGTTGCCATTTGTCCTGAGGATGAACGGCAAGAGGGGAACCAATGAGAGACTAGCTCTAGGGGTTGGGACAGGCACAGGTCACACTATTTTCCCATCAGGAAGAAGAATTAACCACAAGCTCAGCCTGCCCCCCAGAACCAGAAGAGGGCCTGAAGCAATCCTGCACTTTTGCGGCCACCTCCCAAAAAAGTGACTCAAAAAATGGAGCTCAGGGGCACTGCAATAAACAAACCTGCAGAGTTATAAACAATAACTCTCGTCCACAAATATATTGAGGGAAGGCAACGAAGAGGCTTTGAAAGCAAGGCAGAATTGCAGGAAACAGATTTCAGGAGGTAGATTCGAATCGCCTTGAAAGCACATGAAAAGCGGCAGAACGTGGACAATGATGCCCTTGGCCAAAAAGGGCGTATGTGTTTTTTCCTGAATATATTCAGGAAAAAACGCATACGCCCTTTTTGGCCAACCAAGCAACCTGGAAAGGCAAATCAGCGCTCCAAAGAAGTCTCGCTTCCCAGCGGGCAAAAGGGCCATGCGGAAAAAAGTGTCCAAACCAGAAATGCAGGACCGGCCATGGAGAAATGGGAGCCTTGCTCCGCTGATGGGCGGGATGTAAATTGCCAACAGCCACTCTGGAGAAGTGTACGGTGTGTCCTGAAACATCTAAAAAACACAGCTTGGAGAGCATAGGGCACTTCCACTCATGGGCGTATAAATTGGGAAAACTAAAAATCAGCAAGACACAGGCACCCCAAAGTTTAGGGCTGCTCTGTTGACAAGAACCCCCACTTCATTACACCTTAAATATCCTAGGAAAGAGAAAAGTGGATAAAGAACTTGTGGTCCTCATGTACAATGGAATATCACTCAGCCATGAAATCCACGTCATAAGGCTAGTAGCAGCACGATGAGTGGATTTAGGTACGACGATTCTAAGTGAAATAAGTCACACAGAAAAAGAGACTTATCATAAGATATCACTTATAGAGGGAATGTAAAAACCGCTACACTTGAACTGAATTACAAAGCAGAACAGAGTCACACTTTCAGAAAACACACTATGGCTGCTGAACGGGAAAGGTGAGGTGGGGTGATGCATAAATCAAGGGTTTCAAATTAGCTCAGATACCGTTCCATAAACCCAATATGTAGTAGACAAGACCTACTCCTTGCTCAGTGAACTGGCCTCAACACCCCCTATTCACCGCACAAGAATATATCTGACTAGTAAGAATCTTCAAACCTATGTATTGATATCTCTCTGTAAGTGAGTCAATTGGGTGTAAAGCGTCCTAAACACAGCCGTGAAAAGCAGCTAAACCCCATTATAAAAATAAATTACTTTTCAAAACCCGTGAAACAAAGACAGTGAAAAAGAGAGAAATTCTTACAAAATTCGTTCAGGGGCTGTGATGCAACCTGGATTGACCATATCTAGACCCACAGCTGATTGAGACATAAGGGTGGACACTCTTGGGGCTGAGAGTTTTGGTGAGGTTGCCTGAGCCAACGCAGACCCTTTAAATTAATACTGCATGGTACCCATCCCTTGGGTCCCAAATCTCCAGGTTCAAGGGCATCTTCCTACGTCGAAAACATTCATGAGAAACCCAGAAGATGGTACACCGTGTGATCGGGAAAGGTTTCTAAAACGCACCTCATTTCTCATCTCCTTTTGCTCGGGTTCGCCATTCCAGCGGCTTTACTAGCCATCTCCCTCCTTGGAGAATCAGCACCTTTAAACTCCTGTTCCGTACAGGTTGCAATTTGTCCTGAGGATGAACGGGAAGAGGGGGAACCAATGAGAGGCTAGCTCTAGGTGTTGGGACAGGCACAGGTCACTCTATTTTCCCATCAAGAAGAAGAATTAAACACAAGCTCAGCCTACCCCCCGGAACCAGATGAGGGCCTGAAGCAATCCTGCACTTTTGCGGCCAGCTCCCAAAAAAGTGACTGGAAAAATGGAGCTCAGGGGCACTGCAATAAACAAACCTGCAGAGTTATAAACGATAACTCTCGTCCACAAATATATTGAGGGAAGGCAACGAAGAGGCTTTGAAAGCAAGGCAGAATTGCAGGAAACAGATTTCAGGAGGTAGATTCGAATCGCCTTGAAAGCACATGAAAAGCGGCAAAACGTGGACAATGATGCCCTTGGCCAAAAAGGGCATATGCGTTTTTTCCTGAATATATTCAGGAAAAAACGCATACGCCCTTTTTGGCCAACCAAGCAACCTGGAAAGGCAAATCAGCGCTCCAAAGAAGTCTCGCTTCCCAGCGGGCAAAAGGGCCATGCGGAAAAAAGTGTCCAAACCAGAAATGCAGGACCGGCCATGGAGAAATGGGAGCCTTGCTCCGCTGATGGGCGGGATGTAAATTGCCAACAGCCACTCTGGAGAAGTGTACGGTGTGTCCTGAAACATCTAAAAAACACAGCTTGGAGAGCATAGGGCACTTCCACTCATGGGCGTATAAATTGGGAAAACTAAAAATCAGCAAGACACAGGCACCCCAAAGTTTAGGGCTGCTCTGTTGACAAGAACCCCCACTTCATTACACCTTAAATATCCTAGGAAAGAGAAAAGTGGATAAAGAAGTTGTGGTCCTCATGTACAATGGAATATCACTCAGCCATGAAATCAACGTCATAAGGCTAGTAGCAGCACGATGAGTGGATTTAGGTACGACGATTCTAAGTGAAATAAGTCACACAGAAAAAGACACTTATCCTAAGATATCACTTACAGAGAGAATGTAAAAACCGCTGCACTTGAACTGAATTACAAAACAGAACAGAGTCACACGTTTAGAAAACACACTATGGCTGCTGAACGGGAAAGGTGAGGTGGGGTGATGCATAAAACAAGGGTTTCAAATTAGCTCCGATACCGTTCCATAAACCCAATATGTAAGAGACAAGACCTATTCCTTTTTCAGTGAACTGGACTCAACACCCCCTATTCACCGCACAAGAATATATCTGACTAGTAAGAATCTTCAAACCTATGTATTGATATCTCTCTGTAAGTGAGTCAAGGGGGTGTAAAGCGGCATAAACACAGCCGTGAAAAGCAGCTAAACCCCATTATAAAAATAAATTACTTTTCAAAACCCGTGAAACAAAGACAGTGAAAAAGAGAGATACTCTTACAAAATTCGTTCAGGGGCTGTGATGCAACCTGGATTGACCATATCTAGTCCCACAGCTGATTGAGACATAAGGGTGGACACTCTTGGGGCTGAGAGTTTTGGTGAGGTTGCGTGAGTCAACGCAGACCCTTTAAAGTAATACTGCATGGTACCCATCCCATGGATCCCAAATCTCCAGGTTCAAGGGCAGCTTCCTACGTCGAAAACATGCATGAGAAACCCAGAAGATGGTACACCGTGTGATCGGGAAAGGTTTCTAAAACGCACCTCATTTCTCATCTCCTAGTGCTCGGGTTCGCCATTCCAGCTGCTTTACTAGCCATCTCCCTCCTTGGAGAATCAGCACCTTTAATCTCCTGTTCCGTACAGGTTGCAATTTGTCCTGAGGATGAACGGGAAGAGGGGAACCAATGAGAGACTAGCTCTAGGGGTTGGGACAGGCACAGGTCACTCTATTTTCCCATCAGGAAGAAGAATTAACCACAAGCTCAGCCTGCCCCCCAGAACCAGAAGAGGGCCTGAAGCAATCCTGCACTTTTGTGACTAGCTCCCAAAAAAGCGACTGGAAAAATGGAGCTCAGGGGCACTGCAATTCACAAACCTGCACAGTTATAAATGATAACTCTCGTCCACAAATATATTGAGGGAAGGCAACGAAGAGGCTTTGAAAGCAAGGCAGAATTGCAGGAAACAGATTTCAGGAGGTAGATTCGAATCGCCTTGAAAGCACATGAAAAGCGGCAAAACGTGGACAATGATGCCCTTGGCCAAAAAGGGCGTATGCGTTTTTTCCTGAATATATTCAAGAAAAAACGCATACGCCCTTTTTGGCCAACCAAGCAACCTGGAAAGGCAAATCAGCGCTCCAAAGAAGTCTCGCTTCCCAGCGGGCAAAAGGGCCATGCGGAAAAAAGTGTCCGAACCAGAAATGCAGGACAGGCCATGGAGAAATGGGAGCCTTGCTACGGTGATGGGCGTGATGTAAATTGCCAACAGCCACTCTGGAGAAGTGTACGGTGTGTCCTGAAACATCTAAAAAACACAGCTTGGAGAGCATAGGGCACTTCCACTCATGGGCGTATAAATTGGGAAAACTAAAAATCAGCAAGACACAGGCACCCCAAAGTTTAGGGCTGCTCTGTTGACAAGAACCCCCACTTCATTACACCTTAAATATCCTAGGAAAGAGAAAAGTGGATAAAGAAGTTGTGGTCCTCATGTACAATGGAATATCACTCAGCCATGAAATCCACGTCATAAGGCTAGTAGCAGCACGATGAGTGGATTTAGGTACGACGATTCTAAGTGAAATAAGTCACACAGAAAAAGACACTTATCATAAGATATCACTTATAGAGGGAATGTAAAAACCGCTACACTTGAACTGAATTACAAAACAGAACAGAGTCACACGTTTAGAAAACACACTATGGCTGCTGAACGGGAAAGGTGAGGTGGGGTGATGCATAAAACAAGGGTTTCAAATTAGCTCAGATACCGTTCCATAAACCCAATATGTAGTAGACAAGACCTACTCCTTGCTCAGTGAACTGGCCTCAACACCCCCTATTCACCGCACAAGAATATATCTGACTAGTAAGAATCTTCAAACCTATGTATTGATATCTCTCTGTAAGTGAGTCAATTGGGTGTAAAGCGGCCTAAACACAGCCGTGAAAAGCAGCTAAACCCCATTATAAAAATAAATTACTTTTCAAAACCCGTGAAACCAAGACAGTGAAAGAGAGAGAAATTCTTACAAAATTCGTTCAGGGGCTGTGATGCAACCTGGATTGACCATATCTAGACCCACAGCTGATTGAGACATAAGGGTGGACACTCTTGGGGCTGAGAGGTTCGGTGAGGTTGGGTGAGCCAGCACAGACACTTTCAAGTAATACTGCATGGTACCCATCCCATGGGTCCCAAATCTCCAGGTTCAAGGGCATCTTCCTACATCGAAAACAGGCATGAGAAACCCAGAAGATGGTACACCGTGTGATCGGGAAAGGTTTCTAAAACGCACCTCATTTCTCATCTCCTTTGCTCGGGTTCGCCCTTCCAGCCGATTTACTAGCCATCTCCCTCCTTGGAGAATCAGCACCTTTAACCTCCTGTTCCGTACAGGTTGCAATTTGTCCTGAGGATGAACGGGAAGAGGGGGAACCAATGAGAGACTAGCTCTAGGTGTTGGGACAGGCACAGGTCACTCTATTTTCCCATCAGGAAGAAAAATTAAGCACAAGCTCAACCTGCCCCCCAGAACAAGAAGAGGGCCTGAAGCAATCCTGGGCTTTTGTGGCCAACTCCCAAAAAAGCGACTGGAAAAATGGAGCTCAGGGGCCCTGCAATTCACAAACCTGCAGAGTTTTAAATGATACCTCTCGTCCACAAATATATTAAGGGAAGGCAACGAAGAGACTTTGAAAGCAAGGCAGAATTGCAAGAAACAGATTTCAGGAAGTAGATTCGAATCGTCTTGAAAGCACATGAAAAGCGGCAAAACG